>NC_084584.2:25317500-25565000 GCF_033978685.3 Nerophis lumbriciformis | reverse complement strand
CTTAATAGTAATTATAATTTTTTTTTTTAAATTGTATCATATTTTTTATTATTTTTAATACTCTTTGTATTTGCTTTTTTTTTTTCTTTCCTTGACATGTTTTGTTCAACCTGACTGATGTGTAAAATTGTTGAAAATAAAAAAAACATTTGACAAGGGTTAGGGTGATGCGCGGACCCCGGCCCTTGATATATAATTACTATTAAGTAATTATAATTACTATTAAGTAATTATATATCAAGGGCCGGGGTCCGCGCATGCGCAAGCCTTTTCTTTTCTATATATTGTGTTGTGAGATCAACCAGTGGGACTTGTAATGATAGTGTTTGACCACATGGTGGTAGTAAGAGTCTACAAATGACTAGGAACCAATATATAGTAGGTGTCAGGTAGGACTCTTGAGAGAGGTACACACCTTGTACGCATGAGTGTTGAAGTAGCGTTTGTAATATGTGATCGTGATTAAAAGACAGTTCTGCAAGTCATCCAACGATGTGTTATTTAAAACAATAACATAACAGGACTGACAGCTATACCAGCGAGTTGAGAATAAACAGAGTTCACTTTATAAAGTATTACCCTCCGTCTGGTCATTCAACAGTCCTTACCTTTGATCGCCGACGCCATAAACGGATACGAGCGAGGCGGAAGTCACGCCCATGGGCCCGCTTTTTTTTTTTTTTTAAAGAAAAAGAAAAGATAGACTAAATACATTTTTATTTTTTGAAAAGTGAACTTTACCCAACCTTCGCTGACTTTTTTCAAACCATCCACACCCGGGACATTATTTTTTTTATAACAATTTCAGAGTGATATGACGACGGATGGGTCCCAGTTAGGTCCAGGCGGAAACAAAGACCGCAACGCCAGGTTCCGCCTTCAGATTGGTTCCGCCCGGAAGACGGCCATTAATACGACCCAGACGGCCTAAATACATTTTATTTTTTGAAAAGTGAACCTTAGCCGACCTTCAATGACTTTTTTACACCATCCACACCCGCGACATTATTTTTTATAACAATTTCAGAGTGATATGACGACGGATGGGTCCCGGTTAGGTCCAGGCGGAAACAAAGACCGCAACGCCAGGTTCCGCCTTCAGATTGGTTCCGCCCGGAAGACGGCCATTAATACGACCCAGACGGCCTAAATACATTTTATTTTTTGAAAAGTGAACCTTAGCCGACCTTCAATGACTTTTTTACACCATCCACACCCGCGACATTATTTTTTATAACAATTTCAGAGTGATATGACGACGGATGGGTCCCGGTTAGGTCCAGGCGGAAACAAAGACCGCAACGCCAGGTTCCGCCTTCAGATTGGTTCCGCCCGGAAAACGGCCATTAATACGACCCAGACGGCCTAAATAGATTTTATTTTTTGAAAAGTGAACCTTAGCCGACCTTCAATGACTTTTTTACACCATCCACACCCGCGACATTATTTTTTATAACAATTTCAGAGTGATATGACGACGGATGGGTCCCGGTTAGGTCCAGGCGGAAACAAAGACCGCAACGCCAGGTTCCGCCTTCAGATTGGTTCCGCCCGGAAGACGGCCATTAATACGACCCAGACGGCCTAAATAGATTTTATTTTTTGAAAAGTGAACCTTAGCCGACCTTCAATGACTTTTTTACACCATCCACACCCGCGACATTATTTTTTATAACAATTTCAGAGTGATATGACGACGGATGGGTCCCGGTTAGGTCCAGGCGGAAACAAAGACCGCAACGCCAGGTTCCGCCTTCAGATTGGTTCCGCCCGGAAGACGGCCATTAATACGACCCAGACGGCCTAAATACATTTTATTTTTTGAAAAGTGAACCTTAGCCGACCTTCAATGACTTTTTTACACCATCCACACCCGCGACATTATTTTTTATAACAATTTCAGAGTGATATGACGACGGATGGGTCCCGGTTAGGTCCAGGCGGAAACAAAGACCGCAACGCCAGGTTCCGCCTTCAGATTGGTTCCGCCCGGAAAACGGCCATTAATACGACCCAGACGGCCTAAATAGATTTTATTTTTTGAAAAGTGAACCTTAGCCGACCTTCAATGACTTTTTTACACCATCCACACCCGCGACATTATTTTTTATAACAATTTCAGAGTGATATGACGACGGATGGGTCCCGGTTAGGTCCAGGCGGAAACAAAGACCGCAACGCCAGGTTCCGCCTTCAGATTGGTTCCGCCCGGAAGACGGCCATTAATACGACCCAGACGGCCTAAATACATTTTATTTTTTGAAAAGTGAACCTTAGCCGACCTTCAATGACTTTTTTACACCATCCACACCCGCGACATTATTTTTTATAACAATTTCAGAGTGATATGACGACGGATGGGTCCCGGTTAGGTCCAGGCGGAAACAAAGACCGCAACGCCAGGTTCCGCCTTCAGATTGGTTCCGCCCGGAAGACGGCCATTAATACGACCCAGATGGCCTAAATAGATTTTATTTTTTGAAAAGTGAACCTTAGCCGACCTTCAATGACTTTTTTACACCATCCACACCCGCGACATTATTTTTTTATAATAATTTCAGAGTGATATGACGACGGATGGGTCCCGGTTAGGTCCAGGCGGAAACAAAGACCGCAACGCCAGGTTCCGCCCGGAAGACGGCCATTAATACGACCCAGACGGCCTAAATACATTTTTTTTGAAAAGCGAACCTTAGCCGACCTTCAATGACTTTTTTTCAAACCATCTACACCCGCGACATTATTTTTTATAAGGTCCCGGTCAGATCCGGGTGGAAACGAAGACCGCAGCGCCAGGTTCCGCCTCCAGATTGGTTCCTCCCAAAAGACGGCCGTTATTACGACCCATACGGCCGTTTTTTACAGCGGTTCCAGCATCCGCCTCGCAGAACTTATTTGGAGGTGACACGAGGACACCAAAGATCCCACTTTTGTGGTCAACCTCACCCACACTCGAACATAGGCCGCTGTCACGCCAAATTTCTTCCCCCTACAAAAACCTTCCCCCCCATTTACTTCCGGGGTCATTTTCTCAAACGTCATTTCCTTTTACTTACGTCATTGACAGCGATCGATAGAATCCAAATCTCCTAAAAATGGCGGTGTCACTGAATGACATTTGTCTTTATCTTTCCCAGGGGACTTATGTCAAACACCAGCAGGCTTCGAAAAATTCCAGGCGGAGTGTTAGGGAAAATTTCAGGCGGAGTGTTAGGGCCGCTGCTGGGAACTTCTGTCTTCGTGGTAACGTGCAAAAAAATATTAATTAATATATAATTGTTAAATGTCTGTACTTTGACTCAAGTTAATTTGTCCGATTAATACAGACGTTTTGTTTACGCTATATTATAAAAAATAAATAAATAAAACAAGTATCCTTCCAGTGACGGGCAGTCAAAGCCGAAGTGTTAGCAATCGCTGTCAATGACGTAAGAGGAAATGACGTAAGAAAAATGACCCCGGAAGTAAATGGGGGAAGGTATTTGTAGGGGGAAGAAATTTGGCGTGACACCGCCATTATGGGGACGAACAGCAGGTGCGCCACAGCGCCCCCCAGCGGCATTTTTGGAGCAGCGCATGCCCAGCTTTGTTTGATTTATTGAAATGTATAGGTAGATTGCACAGTACAGTACATATTCCGTACAATTGACCACTAAATGGTAACACCCCAATAAGTTGTTCAACTTCTTTAAGTCGGTGTCCACGTTAATCAATTCAACAGAGCATGGGCTTTGCGCCTCAATTTTTTCATCCTCAGGCATATTTTATGCCTGAAAACTTATCTCTAAGGCGTCCCCGCAATCCTACTCGTTCCAGGAGCATTGACATTGACAGCCTTTATACAAATTTTGACATGGACGAGGGTTTTCAGGCTGTCAAAAATGTATTTTACAAGTATTTTGGACGTCAGCAGGCCCGAAAGGGAGCTCTTGCAGCTCTTCCAAATGAATTTGAGGAGAAATGACCTTGAATTTGATGCTCATTTCTACCTCCAGATGAAGGGCACTTCATCAATGGGTTGAAAGTAATTGTTACTTATCATTTTCAATTATTTCACCTTTAAATGTTTTCTTAAGCCTTAACAAATAAGTACATGTCTTCAACTCCTCACTGAGCTTGTTCCACCATTTAACTCCTAAAACTGAAATACATTTGTATTTAATATTAGTTCTTGCTTTACCTATTTCAAAAATCAATATCCCCGTAAATTATAGTTTTCTCCTCTTAATTGAAATTAGCTAAGAATACAAGCTGGAAGGCTGTTCTTTACTCGAAACATAATTTCCATTGTTTTTAAAAACACTATCTGAAAATTTTAACGCATTATAACTTATAAATAATGGATTGGTATGTTCATAGTAGCACACTTTGTGTATTATTCGAATTACCCTTTTTTGGAGTTAAATTATTGGGTCTATGTTTGTTCTATAAACATTTCCCCAAACTTCAACACAATATGTTAAATATGGAAAAATAAAAGAATAATATAGCATATGCAGACATTTCTTATTCAGCATGTGTTTTACTTTATAAAGAATGGCAATGGATTTGGATATTGTTCCCTTTATATATTCAATATGCGGTTTCCAACATAATTTATGATCAATTATTATTCCCAAGAATTTAGTTTCATATACTCTATCAATTTCCACTTGATTTAATTTTAATTTTGCTTCACAATTTGTTCTTGCACCACTAAACACCATAAATTTAGTTTTCTTATCATTTAATGATAACTTATTGATATCAAGCCATTTTTTTAGCTGAATCAACTCAATCTCTATTACCCTTAACACTTCCTTCAAGTCTTCTCCTGAACAATATACATTTGTATCATCTGCAAACATCATACATTTATTAGATACTGAACAAATATCATTTAAATATAGTATAAATAACTTAGGTCCCAATACCAAGCCTTGTGGAACCCCACAAGTTACTCTTCTTGGCTGTGATTTAGTCTTATTAATTTCCACATATTGAGATCTATTACTTAAATAACTACTTAACCACTGTTGTGAAACATCTCTTATGCCATAATTTTCCAATTTTTGCAGAAGTAAGGAATGATGGATTGTGTCAAAAGCTTTACATAAGTCAATAAATACTCCAACAATGTGTTGCTTTTTTTCTATTGCTGTAGCTACGTTTTCTACAAAGTGCATCACCGCTAGGGATGTAGATGGATTACTCCTGAAGCCATACTGATCATCATTCAGTAGCTCATGTTTGTTTGTCAATGAACTTATCAAGTCTATTTACAAATCATTTCTCAAGAATTTTTGCACATTGAGGTAGTAGAGACACGGGTCTATAATTTGAGACCATATGTTTATCACCATTTTTATAAATCGGAATGACTTTAGCAATTTTCATTTTGTCAGGAAAAGTTCCAGATAAAGATTTATTACATATGTGAGTAAACGGCTTCAGGACACAATCCATCACTTCTTTAACAAGTGACATATCCACGTTGTTACTATCGACAGATTTTTAGTTTTTAAACGTTATCACTTCTAAAACATCACTTTCACAAACTCGGCCAAGAAACATTGAATTTAATGTCAGATACACTCTTTAACTTTTTCTCATCATTCATATTAGAAATAATATTTTTTGCCAAATTTGGGCCAACATTCACAAAAAATTTATTGAATTCCTCAGCTATTTCTTCTATATTTTCAATAGAGTTGTCATCTTTTACCAGATAAGCTGTAAAATGCTTTTTGCTAGATTTTTTTAATCATAGTATTAAGCACATTCCAGGTTTCAATGATATTATTTTTATGTTTATGCAGCAATTGTTCATAATAGTTTTTTTGTTGCAGCCTCATGATACATGTCAATCTGTTTTTATACTTTTTATATTTGTCCTCATTTTCCTTTGTTTGATGCTTAATAGATTTCTTCTAAAGCCTTTTTTTTTTTTACAGGCTTTTACTAAACACTTTGTTATCCATGGTTTCTCCCTCCTTTTAGTATTTTGCTTATATTCTCTCACTGGACAATGACGGTCATAAAGTGTCAGAAATATATCCAGGAATGTATCGTATGCTTCATTAGTATCCTCCACAAAAACATTTTGCCAATCCTGATTTAAAAGATCAGCCTTGAATGCCTTAACTGCTTCTGGTGATTTTATTCTAACAAAGTTATTTATTTGTCTTTTTGTTTGTAAGTTTTGCTCCCTGTTCATTTGGATCACTGTAAAGACAGGCAAGTGATCACTTACATCAGTCACCAAGAGTCCACTTTTTCTATTCCCATCAAATACATTTATAAAAATATTGTCAATCAGTGTTAAGCTGTCCTTTGTTATTCTGCTAGGTTTTACAATTAGTGGAAAGAAACTCAAGCTAAACATAAGATGAACAAAATCAGTGGTTTTCATGTGATCATCAATCAATGTTGAAGTCACCACAAATCAAGATCACCTTATCATTATGTCTTTCATATAACTCAAAAATGTTCTTATTAAATTGATCAATGCATGATCATGGAGTTCTATAAATACAATTATGTTTTTGGATCTTTCAACACTTATTTCAATAGTTACACATTCCATCAGATTGTCAATAGCAGTTGTCATGTCAGCAATCAGCCTACATTTGAGAGAGGACATCACAAACAATACAACACCTCCTCCCCTTTTGTTCATCCTGTTTTGCCAAAACATTTCATATCCCTCTAATCCATCCACTAATTCCTTACTATCACTCAACCAAGTCTCTGAAATTGCTATTATGGTAAACCTTTGCTGTATTTGTTTAAGATAAATAAAGTTGATTTGATTTGATTTGAAGATACTCTTTAATTTTGGAAAAGTTACTGTAAAGACTCCTGCTGTTGAAATGAATCACAGAAAAGCCTTCCATTTGAACATGTTAATGAAACGGTTCTTCAGTATAATACTCACAGTCCACATTAGAGTCCTGATAGAAGTGAATATCTGGGTCAATGTTCTTTTCTAACTCATAGCATTTATGATCATGAAAGCGAAAGACTTGAATTTTGTGCAGCTCATTTGTTCTTCCATCATGTTGATTGTCCACACTGTTTCTCTGCACACAGTACACATTGTACACTGTACATTGTCCACACTGTTTCTCTGCACACAGTACACATTGTACACTGTACATTGTCCACACTGTTTCTCTGCACACAGTACACATAGTACACTGTACATTGTCCACACTGTTTCTCTGCACACAGTACACATTGTACACTGTACATTGTCCACACTGTTTCTCTGCACACAGTACACATTGTACACTGTACATTGTCCACACTGTTTCTCTGCACACAGTACACATTGTACACTGTACATTGTCCACACTGTTTCTCTGCACACAGTACACATTGTACACTGTACATTGTCCACACTGTTTCTCTGCACACAGTACACATTGTACACTGTACATTGTCCACACTGTTTCTCTGCACACAGTACACATTGTACACTGTACATTGTCCACACTGTTTCTCTGCACACAGTACACAGCCAACAAGGAACATTTCCCCACAATTCCACTTGTTTATCATCATCATCTTTTTCATTGATATTGTTCAAGTTTCTTCAAGTCTCTGACCACTAATACCCTTGCTTGTTCTGGTGGACCATTCAATCTGATCATTACTTTACAGTTCCTTGTCCACGTGTCCTGGATTTGCTTTCCCTTTTTCAATATCCTGGCGTGTCTTGCAATTTCTGCGTTTCTCTTTGTGAGGTGCTCATTTACATACACTCCAGTACCTTTCAAATTTTTTCCCAGCTTAAGCATTTCAATTTTATGTTTTCTACTCACAAAACGGATGATGATGTTGGATCTGTTGTTTTGTTTCAGTGGAATGGTGTGGCATGCAGCTATACTTGAACTGCATACAGGAATATTGAAGAAGTTGCTGACTTGCTGCTCAAGCGTGTGCAGTTCACCTCTTGGTGCACCTCCTCCCTCCTTGTCACCTGCTGTGGTCCTTGCATAGGAGCGGTGGCTTGTCTCAAGCCCAGAAATCACCAGGTCATCCATCCTCCAGTACTGCTCTAGATCGTCCACTCTTCTTTCAAGCTCTTCAATCTTCTTGTCTTTGTCTTTGATTATTGCCTTCAGCTGCTTAATTTCATCAATTAAGTCGAGAAGGCTCGTTTGCTGTTTTGCTACTTTGCTGAGTTCCTCTGACATGAAATTCAGAGACTTGTTCACCTCTTCCATTTCTTCTGACAAATTCTTAGTCGCCATTCTTTAGTGAGGAAAAGTACTTTTACAATCCAGTTGATCTTTCAGAATACTTTCTGATTTCAGGCAATCCAGTATTGATGGCTTGTCAGTGCATTGAAGCACGTCATCAAAAAGTCTCCAACACGTCCAAAATCACAAGAATGATCCGGCAGTTCAATGTTTATCTTCCTTTTAAACATGAAGATGTTGCTCTGCTGGATGGATGTCAACTTATTTTCATGAATTGTTGGAGTTGTGACCCAGTGCATCTAGCCGGCAGCCATCTTGAATCATATATCAGTCAATGATGTATGGACATAGCTCCTAGTCACAAGTGTCTCCAAGATTGTGCATAGTCAAGATTGATTTCAGTGCCAGAAGGCTGATTGATATTGCTGTGATGTCATCATCTAAACACTTGTATCGTGACAGTACATATGGAAGTAAATGTGGTGTGAGTGTGTGAATACGTACAGTAAATATGAATGTGTGTAAAGGAAGGGCCTTTGTAACTGAATCATATTCGAATATAAATTAGTAAGGACTTACCTCATAATATTACATGATTGTGTACGTTTTTATTGAAATTTTTTTACATACACCATTAAGAAAAAAAAACTATTTTTTTATATCATCACTTTTTTACGGTAAAATTTGGCGACTGACCTACCACTATTGTCATCGTTAATATAGTTCAAGTAGATTTTGAAGTATTTATTTACATTTTAATACATTATATATTACATGTATATTATTAGATATTACAAAACTTACTCACGCACGGGTTCACCGTACGTGACTGCTCGCTGATTCGAGAAAGCTAAGTATCGTTCTGTGTGCTTTTAATTGTTCTGCAGCTTTCTTTACTACTTCCTAAACATATTTAGTAGTACTATTTAACTTGCAAATCACCCGATCTCTGTCTCACCGGAGCTAGCTAGCTGCTAAGCTAACGCAGAGAAAGGCGGCGCCGGTCGTCGGTCGGAAGGAAGCGACTCCCGCACACTGTGACCACGACTTCTCAGAAGACAGCAGAAACTTCACTCGGTGACAGAAAACTCAGTGAGTATGACTTCCTGCGCTTCGTGCATCTTACTCATGGATAGGTTGGCTCTGCTAGAGGGCCGTGTCCGCCAGTTAGAGCAGAGAAATCTCGTAACTTTAGATGTTGCGGACACATCTGCTAGCGTTAGCTGTAGCGAGCTAACTAGCCCAGCTTGTAGTAGTCCTAAGCGACCTACAAGCTACGGTGTACCGGTTGAGACGCATAATAGATTTAGCTCTTTAGCTAGTCCTACACCCCAGTCTACCGGGCACCACACCTTAGTCATAGGAGACTCCATCACCCGAAACATAAAGCTTAGCAAACCAGCCACAATTAAGTGTATTCCCGGGGACAGAGCACCTGACATTGAAGCTAATCTTAGGGAGCTAACTCGCAACAGGCCTAGTAAACACGTACGACAGGCTAATCGCACCACTAGTTATGTGAATATAGTTGTACACGTTGGCTACAATGACACTAGAATGAGACAGTCAGAGATTACAAAGAGAAACATAGCCAGGACTTGTGATCTCGCTAGAAAGATGTCCAGGCATCGAGTAATTGTCTCTGGCCCCCTGCCTGCGAGAGGCAATGATGAGAGATATAGCAGATTAGTCTCGCTTAACAAGTGGCTGGCTAGCTTCTGTAGACAACAGGGACTAACGTTTATTGATAATTGGCCCTCTTTCTGGGGCAAACAAGGCTTGCTGATGAGAGACGGCCTTCACCCTAACCAGGAAGGCGCCATCATCTTGGCTAAAAACAGACTACTGTTTAAGTCACACTTGACTAACTACACTAGAGCAAGCCCGGTCACAGGCAATTAGAGCCTGCTAGTCCGGGCGAGGAGTCAGTTAAGCTAGAACTAGCCAGCGCCAGGCTGGATAATCCCTGTACACATAGCAATTCTCTTAGAATAATACACAACTCACAATGTTTTTTCTGTTGTGAATGTGTCAGAGGTAGATGTGCATTCTACTGAGGTGGCAAATTATGTTGCGTTCAGTTTATCGCAGCATCAAGCAAACAATCTGAAAATTCCCGTCATATCAATTTCTAGATATGGTCAAAACTATTTAAAGTGCACTACGTATAATAAACGCAACATTATTAATATTGCTACTACGGATAATTTCAACAAAAACTCGTCAAAACAGCCCAATACTTATAATATGGGCTTTTTAAACATAAGATCATTGTCTCCCAAAACGTTATTAGTTTATGAGGTCATTAGAGACAACAATCTTAACGTCATTGGTCTTAGCGAAACCTGGCTCAAACCAGACGATTTTTTTGCGCTAAATGAGGCATCTCCTCCTAACTATACGAATGCACATATTGCCCGTCCCCTCAAAAGGGGTGGGGGGGGGGGTGGTCGCACTAATATACAACGAAAACTTTAACCTTACCCCTAACCTAAATAAATACAAATCGTTTGAGGTGCTTACTATGAGGTCTGTCGCACCGCTGCCTCTCGACCTGGCTGTTATCTACCGCCCCCCAGGGCCCTACTCAGACTTTATCAATGAATTCTCAGAGTTCATTGCTGATCTAGTGACGCACGCCGACAATATAATTATAACGGGGGACTTTGACATCCATATGAATACCCCATCGGACCCTCAGTGCATGGCGCTCCAGACTATAATTGATAGCTGTGGTCTTACACAAATAATAAATTAACCTACGCATCGCAACGGTAATACGATAGATCTAGTGCTGGTCAGGGGTGTCACCACCTCCAAAGTTATGGTACTCCCGTATACTAAAGTAATGTCCGATCATTACCTAATAAAATTCGAAGATCTGACTCATTGTCAACAAGCTAATAATAATAATAACTGCTATAGCAGCCGCAACATTAATGCTGCCACAACGATGACTCTTGCTGACCTACTGCCTTCGGTAATGGCACCATTCCCAAATTATGTCGGCTCTATTGATAACCTCACTAACAACTTTGACAATGCCCTGCGCGAAACCATTGATAGTATAGCACCGCTAAAACAAAAAAGGGCCCCTAAAAGGCGCACCCCATGGTTTACAGAAGAAACCAGAGCTCTTAAATTATCATGTAGAAAGTTGGAACGCAAATGGCGCGCGACTAAGCTTGAGGTTTTCCATCAAGCATGGAGTGATAGTTTTATATCGTATAAACGCATGCTTACCTTAGCTAAAGCTAAATATTACTCAAATCTCATCCGCCTCAACAAAAACGACCCTAAATTTTTGTTTAGTACAGTAATAATACCTGAGATTTATATAGCGCTTTTTCTAAGTACCCAAAGTCGCATCGCTAACCCAACAAGGGACTCCTCAATAGCTCCACCCACTCGGCAGATGACTTTATGAATTTCTTTAATAAGAAAATTGAACCCATTAGAAAGGAGATTAAAGACAACGCATCCCAGCTACAACTGGGTTCTATTAACACAGATACAACTATCTACGACGGATACTGCAATACAAAATACTCTTTTTGATGAAATAACATTAGAGGAACTATTACAGCGTGTAAGTGGGATACAACAAACATGTTTACTTGACCCACTTCCTGGGAAACTTATCAAGGAGCTTTTTGTATTATTAGGTCCATCAGTGCTAAATATTATAAACTTATCACTTTCCTCTGGCACTGTTCCCCTAGCATTTAAGAAAGCGGTTATTCATCCTCTGCTCAAAAGACCTAACCTAAATCCTGACCTCATGGTAAACTACCGACCGGTGTCCCACCTTCCCTTTATTTCAAAAATCCTCGAAAAAATTGTCGCACAGCAGCTAAATGAACAATTAGTGTCTAACAATCTCTGTGAACCTTTTCAATCTGGTTTCAGGGCAAATCACTCTACGGAGACCGCCCTCGCAAAAATGACTAATGATCTACTGCTAACGATGGACGTCATCTATGTTGCTGCTTCTTGATCTTAGCGCTGCTTTCGATACCATCGATCATATTTTATTACAGCGTATCAAAACACGTATTGGTATGTCAGACTTAGCCTTGTCGTGGTTTAACTCTTATCTTACTGACAGGATGCAATGCGTCTCCCATAATAATGTGACCTCGGACTATGTTAAGGTAACGTGCAGAGTTCCTCAGGGTTCGGTTCTTGGCCCTGCACTCCTTAGCATGTACATGCTGCCGCTAGGCGACATCATACGCAAATACGGTGTTAGCTTTCATTGTTATGCTGATGACACCCAACTCTACATGCCCCTAAAGCTGACCAACACGCCGGATTGTAGTCAGCTGGAGGCGTGTCTTAATGAAATTAAACAATGGATGTCCGCTAACTTCTTGCAACTCAACGCTAAGAAAACGGAAATGCTGATTATCGGTCCTGCTAAACACCGACATTTATCTAATAATACCACCTTAACATTTGACAACCAAACAATTAGACAAGGCGACTCTGTAAAGAAATCTGGGTATTATCTTCCACCCAACTCTCTCCTTTGAGTCACACATTAAGAGTGTTACTAAAACCGCCTTCTTTCATCTCCGTAATATAGCTCAAATTTGTTCTATTTTATCCACTAGGGACGCTGAGATCAATATTCATGCGTTCGTTACGTCTCCTGTAACGTATTATTTTCAGGTCTCCCTATTTCTAGCATTAAAAGATTACAATTGGTACAAAATGTGGCTGCTAGACTTTTGACAAGAATAAGAAAGTTTGATCATATTACGCCTATACTGGCTCACCTGCACTGGCTTCCTGTGCACTTAAGATGCAACTTTAAGGTTTTACTACTTACGTATAAAATACTACACGGTCTAGCTCCGTCCTATCTTGTCGATTGTATTGTATCATATGTCCCGGCAAGAAATCTGCGTTCAAAGAACTCCGGCTTATTAGTGATTCCCAGAGCCCAAACAAAGTATGCGGGCTATAGAGCGTTTTCTATTGGGGCTCCAGTACTATGGATTGTTCTAGCAGTAACAATTAGAGATGCTACCTCAGTAGAAGCATTTAAGTCCCATCTTAAAACTCATTTGTATACTCTAGCCTTTAAATAGACCCCCTTTTAGACCAGTTGATCTGCCGTTTCTTTTCTGCTCCGCCCTCCTCTCCTTTGGAGACCACAGATGACGCGCTAGCTGTCCAAAGTTGGGACCCAGGGTGGACCACTCATCTGTGCATCAGTTAGGTCAGCAGCACAGAGATGTCTGTCTCCACTCAAGATGATCTCTTGCTGGCCCCACTATGGACTGGACTCTCACACTATTAACTAGATCCACTATGGACTGGACACTCACAATTTTATGCTAGATCCACTCGACTTCCATTGCAACCTTGCTGCTGCTCTCTTGGCCAGGTCTCCCTTGGAAAAGAGATCTTTGATCTCAATGGGATTTTACCTAGTTAAATAAAGGCTAATAATAATAATAAACATTATCCTGCGAGGTTTCTCATTGTCATCCCATTGGGTTGAGTTTTTTTCTTGCCCTAATGTGGGATCTGAGCCCAGGATGTCGTTGTGGCGTGTGCAGCCCTTTGAGACACTCGTGATTTAGGGCTATATAATGAACTTTGATTGATTGATTATGAATAATGTAATGAACGAATAACATTGTGTGAGAGTTGGTTATTGTTGTTGCAGTGCATGGTGTAAGAATGATAAATTAGTAACACGAATGAATCAATAAATACATAGATAACAGTGTGTAAGAGTTGTGTAGTGTTATTGCGGTGCATGGTGTAGTAATGATAACACATGAATGAATGAACACATGAAAGAATATATAATGTGTGACGAGACAGCGGGAGAAGAAGACTGCAGAGAGGCGATGATGTCGTTAGCTGTCAGCGTGTTTATTGACAGCTCAGTATGTGAGTGCAGTGTGTGATTAGCTTAAAAGAGATGTAGTGTGACTATGTGCAAGTATTATCTGAGCGTGGTCACCAGAGGGTGTTGAGTGTGCGTGTTGAGATCGAGGCAGAAAAGCAGGCTCGGACATCAGAGGGCAGGCGGATGGTCAAGGACAGGAGCGAGGTCTTAGTCCAGGAAGGCAAGGGGGAATCCAAAGGGGGTCCAGGTAGACGAGATACACAGCTCGACGACGAGGAAGCTGGAGGACGACACAACACGAGAGACGGTGAACACGACGGGAAGGGAACACGGAGAGAGAGAAGGCTGGAGATGTGTTGGCTTACTGTACTGGGTAGGAGAAGCTACGTTCTGGCACCCGCTGGCTTATGAAGGCTGGTCGCTCATCACGGGCAGGTGTGTTGATTGCAGATCTCTTGCGGAGGCACGCCCGCAGCCGAGAGGGAACCCCCGTTGGTGTGCCCCATGGTACGCTCAAAAGTGTGCACAGCAGGAGGAGAGGCAGCAGGAGTGTGACCAATAACACATTGTGTAAGAGTTGTGTAATGTTGTAGCGGTGCATGGTGTAAGAATGATAAACCAATATTGACCTTGTAAGGGGGGGGTGGAGGGGGGCAATAGACCTTGTAGATGACCAAACCCCCCAATATTGACCTTGTATTGTAGATGACCAGACCCCCCAATTTTGACCTTGTAGATGACAAAAACTATGAGGACACAAATTAAATACAACATTGACCTTGTATTGTAGATGACCAAACCCCCCCCCCCCCCCCCCCCAAAATTGACCTTGTATTGTAGATGACCAGACCCCCCCCAAAATTGACCTTGTAGAGGGGGACCCCCCCAATAGAGACCTTGTAGATGACAAAAACCATGAGGACACAAATACAATATTGACCTTATTTTGTAGATGACCAGACCCCCCCAAAATTGACCTTGTATTGTAGATGACCAGACCCCCCAAAAATTGACCTTGTAGAGGGGGACCCCCCCAATAGAGACCTTGTAGATGACAAACCATGAGGAGACAAATTAAATAC
Organism: Nerophis lumbriciformis; assembly: GCF_033978685.3. NCBI lineage: Eukaryota > Metazoa > Chordata > Actinopteri > Syngnathiformes > Syngnathidae > Nerophis > Nerophis lumbriciformis. The sequence goes on along the minus strand of NC_084584.2, from coordinate 25,549,863 downwards.
AATATTGACCTTATTTTGTAGCTGACCAGACGCCCCCAAAATTGACCTTGTATTGAAGATTACCAGACCCCCCCCCCCAAAAAAAATTAACCTTGTATTGTAGATGACCTGACCTCCCCCAAAATTGACCTTGTATTGTAGATGACCAGACCCCCCAATTTTGACCTTGTAGATGACAAAAACCATGAGGACACAAATTAAATACAATATTGACCTTGTATTGTAGATGACCAGACACCCCCCCCAAAAATTTTTTTTACCTTGTATTGTAGATGACCAAACTCCCCCCAAAATTGACCTTGTATTGTAGATGACCAGACCCCCCAAAATTGACCTTGTAGAGGGGGACTCCCCAATAGAGACCTTGTAGATGACAAAAACCATGAGGACACAAATACAATATTGACCTTATTTTGTAGATGACCAGAGCCCCCCAAAATGAACCTTGTATTGTAGATGACCAGACCCCCTCAAAATTGACCTTGTAGAGGGGGACCCCCCCAATAGAGACCTTGTAGATGACAAACGATGAGGAGACAAATTAAATACAATATTGAGCTTATTTTGTAGATGACCAGACGCCCCCAAAATTGGCCTTTGTTTGGCCTCCCAGCCGGCCAAACAAAGGCCTCCCAAACAGCCAAACAAAGGCCTCCCAAACAAACAAAGACCTCCCAGCCGGCCAAACAAACACACAAAAGGCCTCCCAGCCGGCCAAACAAACACACAAAAGGCCAAAACAGACGGCCAAACAAACACACAAAAGGCCAAAACAGACGGCCAAACAAACACACAAAAGGCCAAAACAGACGGCCAAACAAACACAAAAAAGGCCAAAACAGACGGCCAAACATAAACTAAACAAAGGCCTCGCAGCCTGTCCAACAAACAAAGGCCTCCCAGCCGGTCAAAGAAACAAAGGCCTCCCAGCCGGTCAAACAAACAAAGGCCTCCCAGCCAGCCAAAGAAAAGTCTCCCAGTCGGCCAAACACAAAAAAGGCCAAACACAAAAAAGGCCTCCCAGTCGGCCAAACAAACAAACCAAGGCCTCCCAGTCGGCCAAACAAACAAACCAAGGCCTCCCAGTCGGCCAAACAAACAAACCAAGGCCTCCCAGTCGGCCAAACAAACAAACCAAGGCCTCCCAGTCGGCCAAACAAACCAAGGCCTCCCAGTCGGCCAAACAAACAAACCAAGGCCTCCCAGTCGGCCAAACAAACAAACCAAGGCCTCCCAGTCGGCCAAACAAACAAACCAAGGCCTCCCAGTCGGCCAAACAAACAAACCAAGGCCTCCCAGTTGGCCAAACAAACAAACCAAGGCCTCCCAGTCGGCCAAACAAACCAAGGCCTCCCAGTCGGCCAAACAAACAAACCAAGGCCTCCCAGTCGGCCAAACAAACCAAGGCCTCCCAGTCGGCCAAACAAACCAAAGCCTCCCAGTCGGCCAAATAAACAAACCAAAGCCTCCCAGTCGGCCAAACAAAAAAACCAAAGCCTCCCAGTCGGCCAAACAAAAAAACCAAAGCCTCCCAGTCGGCCAAACAAACAAACCAAAGCCTCCCAGTCGGCCAAACAAACAAACCAAAGCCTCCCAGTCGGCCAAACAAACAAACCAAAGCCTCCCAGCCGGCCAAACAAACAAACCAAGGCTTCCCAGCCCGCCAAACAAACAAACCAAGGCTTCCCAGCCCGCCAAACAAACAAACCAAGGCTTCCCAGCCCGCCAAACAAACAAACCAAGGCTTCCCAGCCCGCCAAACAAACAAACCAAGGCTTCCCAGCCGGCCAGCCAAACAAAGGCTTCCCAGCCGGCCAGCCAAACAAAGGCTTCCCAGCCGGCCAGCCAAACAAAGGCTTCCCAGCCGGCCAGCCAAACAAAGGCTTCCCAGCCGGCCAGCCAAACAAAGGCTTCCCAGCCGGCCAAACAAACAAAGGCCTCCCAGCCAGCCAAAGAAAAGTCTCCCAGCTAGCCAAAGAAAAGTCTCCCAGTCGGCCAAACACAAAAAAGGCCAAAACAGACGGCCGGCCAAACACAAAAAAGGCCAAAACAGACGGCCAAACAAACACAAAAAAGGCCTCCCAGCCGGTCAAACAAACAAAGGCCTCCCAGCCAGCCAAAGAAAAGTCTCCCAGCCAGCCAAAGAAAAGTCTCCCAGTCGGCCAAACACAAAAAAGGCCAAAACAGACGGCCGGCCAAACACAAAAAAGGCCAAAACAGACGGCCGGCCAAACACAAAAAAGGCCAAAACAGACGGCCGGCCAAACACAAAAAAGGCCTCCCAGTCGGCCAAACAAACAAACCAAGGCCTCCCAGTCGGCCAAACAAACAAACCAAGGCCTCCCAGTCGGCCAAACAAACGTACCAAGGCCTCCCAGTCGGCCAAACAAACAAACCAAGGCCTCCCAGTCGGCCAAACAAACAAACCAAGGCCTCCCAGTCGGCCAAACAAACAAACCAAGGCCTCCCAGTCGGCCAAACAAACCAAGGCCTCCCAGTCGGCCAAACAAACAAACCAAGGCCTCCCAGTCGGCCAAACAAACAAACCAAGGCCTCCCAGTCGGCCAAACAAACAAACCAAGGCCTCCCAGTCGGCCAAACAAACAAACCAAGGCCTCCCAGTCGGCCAAACAAACAAACCAAGGCCTCCCAGTCGGCCAAACAAACAAACCAAGGCCTCCCAGTCGGCCAAACAAACCAAGGCCTCCCAGTCGGCCAAACAAACACACAAAAGGCCAAAACAGACGGCCAAACAAACACACAAAAGGCCAAAACAGACGGCCAAACAAACACAAAAGGCCTCCCAGACGGCCAAACAAACACAAAAAAGGCCAAAACAGACGGCCAAACAAAATCTAAACAAAGGCCTCGCAGCCTGTCCAACAAAGGCCTCCCAGCCGGTCAAACAAACAAAGGCCTCCCAGCCAGCCAAAGAAAAGTCTCCCAGCCAGCCAAAGAAAAGTCTCCCAGTCGGCCAAACACAAAAAAGGCCAAACACAAAAAAGGCCAAAACAGACGGCCAAACAAACACAAAAAAGGCCTCCCAGTCGGCCAAACAAACACAAAAAAGGCCTCCCAGTCGGCCAAACAAACAAACCAAGGCCTCCCAGTCGGCCACACAAACAAACCAAGGCCTCCCAGTCGGCCAAACAAACAAACCAAGGCCTCCCAGTCGGCCAAACAAACAAACCAAGGCCTCCCAGTCGGCCAAACAAACAAACCAAGGCCTCCCAGTCGGCCAAACAAACAAACCAAGGCCTCCCAGTCGGCCAAACAAACAAACCAAGGCCTCCCAGTCGGCCAAACAAACAAACCAAGGCCTCCCAGTCGGCCAAACAAACAAACCAAGGCCTCCCAGTCGGCCAAACAAACAAACCAAGGCCTCCCAGTCGGCCAAACAAACAAACCAAGGCCTCCCAGTCGGCCAAACAAACAAACCAAGGCCTCCCAGTCGGCCAAACAAACCAAGGCCTCCCAGTCGGCCAAACAAACAAACCAAAGCCTCCCAGTCGGCCAAACAAACAAACCAAAGCCTCCCAGTCGGCCAAACAAACAAACAAACCAAAGCCTCCCAGTCGGCCAAACAAACCAAAGCCTCCCAGCCGGCCAAACAAACCAAGGCTTCCCAGCCCGCCAAACAAACAAACCAAGGCTTCCCAGCCGGCCAAACACAAAAAAGGCCAAAACAGACGGCCGGCCAAACACAAAAAAGGCCAAAACAGACGGCCGGCCAAACACAAAAAAGGCCTCCCAGTCGGCCAAACAAACAAACCAAGGCCTCCCAGTCGGCCAAACAAACAAACCAAGGCCTCCCAGTCGGCCAAACAAACAAACCAAGGCCTCCCAGTCGGCCAAACAAACAAACCAAGGCCTCCCAGTCGGCCAAACAAACAAACCAAGGCCTCCCAGTCGGCCAAACAAACAAACCAAGGCCTCCCAGTCGGCCAAACAAACAAACCAAGGCCTCCCAGTCGGCCAAACAAACAAACCAAGGCCTCCCAGTCGGCCAAACAAACAAACCAAGGCCTCCCAGTCGGCCAAACAAACAAACCAAGGCCTCCCAGCCGGCCAAACAAACACACAAAAGGCCTCCCAGCCGGCCAAACAAACACACAAAAGGCCTCCCAGCCGGCCAAACAAACACACAAAAGGCCAAAACAGACGGCCAAACAAACACACAAAAGGCCTCCCAGACGGCCAAACAAACACAAAAAAGGCCAAAACAGACGGCCAAACAAAAACTAAAAGGCCTCGCAGCCTGTCCAACAAACAAAGGCCTCCCAGCCGGTCAAACAAACAAAGGCCTCCCAGCCGGTCAAACAAACAAAGGCCTCCCAGCCGGTCAAACAAACAAAGGCCTCCCAGCCAGCCAAAGAAAAGTCTCCCAGCCGGCCAAACACAAAAAAGGCCAAACACAAAAAAGGCCAAAACAGACGGCCAAACAAACAAACCAAGGCCTCAAAGTCGGCCAAACAAACCAAGGCCTCCCAGTCGGCCAAACAAACAAACCAAGGCCTCCCAGTCGGCCAAACAAACCAAGGCCACCCAGTCGGCCAAACAAACCAAGGCCACCCAGTCGGCCAAACAAACCAAGGCCTCCCAGTCGGCCAAACAAACCAAGGCCTCCCAGTCGGCCAAACAAACCAAGGCCTCCCAGTCGGCCAAACAAACCAAGGCCTCCCAGTCGGCCAAACAAACCAAGGCCTCCCAGTCGGCCAAACAAACCAATGCCTCTCAGTCAGCCAAACAAACAAACCAAAGCCTCCCAGCCGGCCAAACAAACAAACCAAGGCTTCCCAGCCGGCCAAACAAACAAACCAAGGCTTCCCAGCCGGCCAAACAAACAAACCAAGGCTTCCCAGCCGGCCAAACAAACAAACCAAGGCTTCCCAGCCCGCCAAACAAACAAACCAAGGCTTCCCAGCCCGCCAAACAAACAAACCAAGGCTTCCCAGCCGGCCAAACAAACAAAGGCTTCCCAGCCGGCCAAACAAACAAAGGCTTCCCAGCCGGCCAAACACACAAAGGCTTCCCAGCCGGTCAAACAAACAAAGGCCTCCCTGCCAGCCAAAGAAAAGTCTCCCAGCCAGCCAAAGAAAAGTCTCCCAGTCGGCCAAACACAAAAAAGGCCAAAACAGACGGCCGGCCAAACACAAAAAAGGCCAAAACAGACAGCCGGCCAAACACAAAAAAGGCCAAACACAAAAAAGGCCTCCCAGCAAGCCAAAGAAAAGTCTCCCAGCCAGCCAAAGAAAAGTCTCCCAGTCGGCCAAACACAAAAAAGGCCAAAACAGACGGCCAGCCAAACAAACAAACCAAGACCTCCCAGTCGGCCAAACAAACAAACCAAGGCCTCCCAGTCGGCCAAAACAAACAAACCAAGGCCTCCCAGTCGGCCAAACAAACAAACCAAGGCCTCCCAGTCGGCCAAACAAACAAACCAAGGCCTCCCAGTCGGCCAAACAAACAAACCAAGGCCTCCCAGTCGGCCAAACAAACAAACCAAGGCCTCCCAGTCGGCCAAACAAACAAACCAAGGCCTCCCAGTCGGCCAAACAAACCAAAGCCTCCCAGTCGGCCAAACAAACCAAAGCCTCCCAGTCGGCCAAACAAACAAACCAAGGCCTCCCAGTCGGCCAAACAAACAAACCAAGGCCTCCCAGTCGGCCAAAACAAACAAACCAAGGCCTCCCAGTCGGCCAAACAAACAAACCAAGGCCTCCCAGTCGGCCAAACAAACAAACCAAGGCCTCCCAGTCGGCCAAACAAACAAACCAAGGCCTCCCAGTCGGCCAAACAAACAAACCAAGGCCTCCCAGTCGGCCAAACAAACAAACCAAGGCCTCCCAGTCGGCCAAACAAACAAACCAAGGCCTCCCAGTCGGCCAAACAAACAAACCAAGGCCTCCCAGTCGGCCAAACAAACCAAAGCCTCCCAGTCGGCCAAACAAACCAAAGCCTCCCAGTCGGCCAAACAAACCAAAGCCTCCCAGTCGGCCAAACAAACCAAGGCCTCCCAGTCGGCCAAACAAACCAAGGCCTCCCAGTCGGCTAAACAAACAAACCAAGGCCTCCCAGTCGGCTAAACAAACACAAAAAAGGCCAAAACAGACGGCCAAACAAACAAACCAAGGCCTCCCAGTCGGCCAAACAAACAAACCAAGGCCTCCCAGTCGGCCAAACAAACCAAAGCCTCCCAGTCGGCCAAACAAACCAAAGCCTCCCAGTCGGCCAAACAAACCAAAGCCTCCCAGTCGGCCAAACAAACCAAAGCCTCCCAGTCGGCCAAACAAACCAAGGCCTCCCAGTCGGCCAAACAAACCAAGGCCTCCCAGTCGGCCAAACAAACCAAGGCCTCCCAGTCGGCTAAACAAACAAACCAAGGCCTCCCAGTCGGCTAAACAAACACAAAAAAGGCCAAAACAGACGGCCAAACAAACAAACCAAGGTCTCCCAGTCGGCCAAACAAACAAACCAAGGCCTCCCAGTCGGCCAAACAAACAAACCAAGGCCTCCCAGTCGGCCAAACAAACAAACCAAGGCCTCCCAGTCGGCCAAACAAACAAACCAAAGCCTCCCAGTCTGCCAAACAAACAAACCAAGGTCTCCCAATCGGCCAAACAAACCAAGGCCTCCCAGTCGGCCAAACAAACCAAAGCCTCCCAGTCGGCCAAACAAACAAACCAAAGCCTCCCAGTCGGCCAAACAAACAAACCAAAGCCTCCCAGTCGGCCAAACAAACAAACCAAAGCCTCCCAGTCGGCCAAACAAACAAACCAAAGCCTCCCAGTCGGCCAAACTAACAAACCAAAGCCTCCCAGTCGGCCAAACAAACCAAAGCCTCCCAGTCGGCCAAACAAACCAAGGCCTCCCAGTCGGCTAAACAAACACAAAAAAGGCCAAAACAGACGGCCAAACAAACAAACCAAGGCCTCCCAGTCGGCCAAACAAACAAACCAAGGCCTCCCAGTCGGCCAAACAAACCAAAGCCTCCCAGTCGGCCAAACAAACCAAAGCCTCCCAGTCGGCCAAACAAACCAAGGCCTCCCAGTCGGCTAAACAAACAAACCAAGGCCTCCCAGTCGGCTAAACAAACATAAAAAAGGCCAAAACAGACGGCCAAACAAACAAACCAAGGCCTCCCAGTCGGCCAAACAAACAAACCAAGGCCTCCCAGTCGGCCAAACAAACAAACCAAGGCCTCCCAGTCGGCCAAACAAACAAACCAAGGCCTCCCAGTCGGCCAAAAACAAACCAAGGCCTCCCAGTCGGCCAAACAAACAAACCAAGGCCTCCCAGTCGGCCAAACAAACAAACCAAGGCCTCCCAGTCGGCCAAACAAACAAACCAAGGCCTCCCAGCCGGCCAAACAAACACACAAAAGGCCTCCCAGCCGGCCAAACAAACACACAAAAGGCCAAAACAGACGGCCAAACAAACACACAAAAGGCCTCCCAGACGGCCAAACAAACACAAAAAAGGCCAAAACAGACGGCCAAACAAAAACTAAAAGGCCTCGCAGCCTGTCCAACAAACAAAGGCCTCCCAGCCGGTCAAACAAACAAAGGCCTCCCAGCCGGCCAAAGAAAAGTCTCCCAGCCGGCCAAACACAAAAAAGGCCAAACACAAAAAAGGCCAAAACAGACGGCCAAACAAACAAACCAAGGCCTCAAAGTCGGCCAAACAAACAAACCAAGGCCTCCCAGTCGGCCAAACAAACCAAGGCCTCCCAGTCGGCCAAACAAACCAAGGCCTCCCAGTCGGCCAAACAAACCAAGGCCTCCCAGTCGGCCAAACAAACCAAGGCCTCCCAGTCGGCCAAACAAACCAAGGCCTCTCAGTCGGCCAAACAAACAAACCAAAGCCTCCCAGTCGGCCAAACAAACCAAGGCCTCTCAGTCGGCCAAACAAACAAACCAAAGCCTCCCAGTCGGCCAAACAAACAAACCAAAGCCTCCCAGCCGGCCAAACAAACAAACCAAAGCCTCCCAGCCGGCCAAACAAACAAACCAAGGCTTCCCAGCCGGCCAAACAAACAAACCAAGGCTTCCCAGCCCGCCAAACAAACAAACCAAGGCTTCCCAGCCCGCCAAACAAACAAACCAAGGCTTCCCAGCCCGCCAAACAAACAAACCAAGGCTTCCCAGCCCGCCAAACAAACAAACCAAGGCTTCCCAGCCGGCCAAACAAACAAAGGCTTCCCAGCCGGCCAAACAAACAAAGGCTTCCCAGCCGGCCAAACACACAAAGGCCTCCCAGCCGGTCAAACAAACAAAGGCCTCCCAGCCAGCCAAAGAAAAGTCTCCCAGCCAGCCAAAGAAAAGTCTCCCAGTCGGCCAAACACAAAAAAGGCCAAAACAGACGGCCGGCCAAACACAAAAAAGGCCAAAACAGACAGCCGGCCAAACACAAAAAAGGCCAAACACAAAAAAGGCCTCCCAGCCAGCCAAAGAAAAGTCTCCCAGCCAGCCAAAGAAAAGTCCCAGTCGGCCAAACACAAAAAAGGCCAAAACAGACGGCCAGCCAAACAAACAAACCAAGACCTCCCAGTCGGCCAAACAAACAAACCAAGGCCTCCCAGTCGGCCAAACAAACAAACCAAGGCCTCCCAGTCGGCCAAACAAACAAACCAAGGCCTCCCAGTCGGCCAAACAAACAAACCAAGGCCTCCCAGTCGGCCAAACAAACAAACCAAGGCCTCCCAGTCGGCCAAACAAACAAACCAAGGCCTCCCAGTCGGCCAAACAAACCAAAGCCTCCCAGTCGGCCAAACAAACCAAGGCCTCCCAGTCGGCTAAACAAACAAACCAAGGCCTCCCAGTCGGCTAAACAAACACAAAAAAGGCCACAACAGACGGCCAAACAAACAAACCAAGGCCTCCCAGTCGGCCAAACAAACCAAAGCCTCCCAGTCGGCCAAACAAACCAAGGCCTCCCAGTCGGCCAAACAAACCAAGGCCTCCCAGTCGGCCAAACAAACCAAGGCCTCCCAGTCGGCTAAACAAACCAAGGCCTCCCAGTCGGCTAAACAAACAAACAAAGGCCAAAACAGACGGCCAAACAAACAAACCAAGGCCTCCCAGTCGGCCAAACAAACAAACCAAGGCCTCCCAGTCGGCCAAACAAACAAACCAAGGCCTCCCAGTCGGCCAAACAAACAAACCAAGGCCTCCCAGTCGGCCAAACAAACAAACCAAGGCCTCCCAGTCGGCCAAACAAACAAACCAAGGCCTCCCAGTCGGCCAAACAAACAAACCAAAGCCTCCCAGTCTGCCAAACAAACAAACCAAGGTCTCCCAATCGGCCAAACAAACCAAGGCCTCCCAGTCGGCCAAACAAACCAAAGCCTCCCAGTCGGCCAAACAAACAAACCAAAGCCTCCCAGTCGGCCAAACAAACAAACCAAAGCCTCCCAGTCGGCCAAACAAACAAACCAAAGCCTCCCAGTCGGCCAAACTAACAAACCAAAGCCTACCAGCCGGCCAAACAAACAAAGGCTTCCCAGCCGGCCAAACAAACAAAGGCTTCCCAGCCGGCCAAACAAACAAAGGCTTCCCAGCCTTCCAAACAAACAAACATACAAAGGCCTCCCAGCCGGCCAAACAAACAATACTTGAATTTCAGTGCAAATTCAAGTATTTCTATATACACAAACATTTTTTAATTTAGTGCAAATTCAAGTATTTCTCTATCAATACACAAATACATACATATATACACACACTCTTGAATTTGCACTGTAATTCAAGAATTTCTAGATATACAAGACACACACATAAAAGAAATGTATATATAGAAATACTTGAATTTGCACTGAAATTTAAGAATTTCTATATATATATATATATATATAACAAATGTATATATAGAAATACTTGAATTTGCACTGAAATTCAAGAATGAATATATATAACAAATGTATATATAGAAATACCTGAATTTGCACTGAAATTCAAGAATGAATATATATATAACAAATGTATATATATATAGAAATACCTAAATTTGCACTGAAATTCAAGAATGAATATATATATATATAACAAATGTATATATAGAAATACCTGAATTTGCACTGAAATTCAAGAATGAATATATATATATAACAAATGTATATATAGAAATACCTGAATTTGCACTGAAATTCAAGAATGAATATATATATATATAACAAATGTATATATAGAAATACCTGAATTTGCACTGAAATTCAAGAATGAATATATATATATAACAAATGTATATATAGAAATACCTGAATTTGCACTGAAATTCAAGAATGAATATATATATAGAAATATCTGAATTTGCACTGAAATTCAAGAATGAATATATATATATATATATATATATATATATATATATATATCTGAATTTGCACTGAAATTCAAGAATGAATATAAATATATGATATATATAGAAATATCTGAATTTGCACTGAAATTCAAGAATGAATATATATATATGATATATATAGAACTATCTGAATTTGCACTGAAATTCAAGAATGAATATATATATATGTATGATATATATAGAAATATCTGAATTTGCACTGAAATTCAAGAATGAATACATATATATATGATACATATAGAAATATCTGAATTTGCACTGAAATTCACGAATATATATATATATATATATGATATATATAGAAATATCTGAATTTGCACTGAAATTCAAGAATGAATATATATACATATATATGATATATATAGAAATATCTGAATTTGCACTGAAATTCAAGAATATATATGTATGATATATATAGAAATACCTGAATTTGCACTGAAATTCAAGAATGAATATATATATATGATATATATATAGAAATACCTGAATTTGCACTGATATTCAAGAATGAATATATATGTATAGAAATACCTGAATTTGCACTGATATTCAAGAATGAATATATATATATATATATAGATAGATAGAAATACCTGAATTTGCACTGATATTCAAGAATGAATATATATATATATATATAGAAATACCTGAATTTGCACTGATATTCAAGAATGAATATATATATATATATATAGAAATACCTGAATTTGCACTGATATTCAAGAATACACACACACACACACACGCACGCACGCTAAGGCTCATAGAAAAGACTGAACACTTCCTAAGAAGGATGCGGTGGAAAGCACATTTTTTCCTGCACCCTGAAACAAAAGGAACGCAAAAGAAAACTTACGGATTCAAATCTACCAAGAACCCACCCACAGTTGAGGAACTAAAGGATTTTGAGAACGACATGCTCAAAATGATACAATCAGTCAAATTCAAGCCAGTCCGCAACCCACTCCTCACCAAGCTGAAAAATGACAAGGAGCGCATCAAGAAAGTAAACAACCTCATCATAGCTGCCGATAAAACCACAAACTTCTACAGAATGGACATACCAGAACATAACACCTTACTGGACAGAAGCATCACCAAATCATACAAAAAAGCACAACCCAACACTTTACAGAACATCCACCTGGAAAATAAAAGGATCGCGGCTGAACTGGACATTGAGGACAGGGTGGACGCCACAGCCAACAAGGAAGCCTTCATCACATTGAAGGACCACAAACCCAACTTCGCAAATAACCCAACATGCCGACTAATAAACCCAACTAAATCTGAAATAGGAAAAATCAGCAAAATAATCCTGGACAGAGTCAACACAAAAATCACGGACAAAACACCACTCAACCAATGGAGAAATACAGCAGCAGTAATCAAATGGTTCAACAACATCCAAGACAAACAGCACAACTTTATCTCCTTCGATATCGAGGAATTTTACCCTTCCATCACGCAAGACCTACTGACTCAAGCACTAGACTTCGCCTCAATCACAGGCAACGAAAGAAACATCATCCACGCAAAAAACTCCATACTCATCCACAACAGTACACCATGGCAAAAAAAGAACAATTCAACATTTGACGTCACTATGGGAAGTTTTGACGGAGCAGAAACATGTGAACTCGTTGGGAGTTTCCTCCTCTCCCAGCTCGCTAGCCTCAACCTGAACCTTGGTATTTACCGTGATGACGGACTGGCAGTGTGTCGCGCCTCGCTAAGGAGCAGCGAGAATACCAAGAAGCGCATATGCCAAATTTTCAAAGAGAACGGCCTACGGATCACGATTGAAGCCAACAAGCAAACCGTCAACTTCCTCGACGTCACTTTCAACCTGAGAAATAACAGCTACCAACCATTCACGAAATCCAACACAACACTTCAATATGTGCACCATGACAGCAACCACCCACCCACCACCACGAAAAGAATACCTACCGGAATTAATAAAAGGCTATCGATGCTGTCATCTAGCAAAGCTGAATTTGACCAAGCAACCCCCCGTACCAAAAAGCCCTTGATGAAAGCGGATACAATTTCACCCTCACCTATGAACCCACGCCAGGAAACCAACCAAAAAAGAACAGAAAACGAAACATCATCTGGTACAACCCCCCATACAGCAAAAACGTTTCAACTAAAATTGGCCACAAATTCCTCAATCTGATTGACAAACACTTCCCCAAAGGCAACACCCTAAGAAAAGTATTCAACAAGAACAACATTAAATTGAGCTACAGCTGTATGAACAATATACGACAAATTATCTCAAACCACAACAAAACAATTGCAAATGAGCCGTCGGCCCCCGGACAGAGCGACCCCAAAACCAACAAAGGCTGCAACTGCCGCAAGAAACCTGATTGCCCTCTCAACGGGGGGTGCTTACAAACATCAGTTGTTTACCAATCTAAGGTAACACGCAAGGACATTAAATCAGACACATATGTAGGATTAACCGAGGGAGAGTTTAAAACCAGATGGAACAATCACAAGGCTTCTTTCAGGAACTAAAACCTGCGGAATACCACAGAACTCAGCAAACACATTTGGGACCTCAAAGACAATAATGTTGAATATTTAATAACATGGCAAATTCTTGCATCCAGCACACCTTACAATAGTGGTAATAAAAGATGCAACCTATGCTTGAAAGAGAAACTGTTTATTATATACCGTCCAGACCTGTCATCCCTCAACAAGCGCAGCGAAATTGTAACAGCATGCCGCCACAGACGGAAACACCTCCTAGGTAACACATGAGCCAATCACCACGCCCCTACGCCAGCCTGTACCCACCCACTCTGTGCCCTATATAAACCATGGTATGTGAATGCTCCCATTAAAATCTCCTGATGATTGAGGGAACCCCTCATGAAACAGGCCTGTAGAGATGAAGTAGTCTTGTGATTTTTTTTCCCACACACACACATACAAAATGTATGTATATAGAAATACTTGAATCTGCACTGATATTCAAGAATTTCTATATATAACAAATATATATATCGAAATACCTGAATTTGCACTGCTATTCAAGAATTTCTATCTATCTATCTATCTATATATATATATATATATATATATATATATATATATATATATATATATATATATGAAATGTATACATAGAAATACCTGAATTTGCACTGAAATTCAAGTATTTCATGTGTACATCTACACACGAGGGGCGGCATGGCGTAGTGGGTAGAGCAACCGTGCCAGAAACCTGAGGGTTGCAGGTTCGCTCCCCGCCTCTTACCATCCAAAAATCGCTGCCGTTGTGTCCTTGGGCGGGACACTTAACCCTTTGCCCCCGGTGCCACTCACACCGGTGAATTGAATGACAGGTGGTGGTCGGAGGGGCCGTTGGCGCAAATTGCAGCCACGCTTCCGTCAGTCTACCCCAGGGCAGCTGTGGCTATGAAAGTAGCTTACCACCACCAGGTGTGAACGAATGATGGGTTCTACATGTAAAGCGACTTTGGGTACTTAGAAAAGCGCTATATAAATCCCAGTTATTATTACATACACACATAACACTTTAATTTCAGTGCTTCTCCCGGAACAACCATTCTCCCGAATTTCCATCCGGCCCTGAGTGAGGACAGCCTGTCGTCACGTCCGCTTTTTGTGCAGGCCTCGTCACGTTATAACATCTACGGCTTTTGGAGCTCAGTGAACCAACTGCACACACAAGAAGGAGACTATTATATATGTCTCTATTATCCATAGGTTTATCTATAACCCATAAAGTAGGCAGGCACGGAGATATTTCTCAGCATGTGTTTATTCCAGCCGGCACGTTAATACACTGACACAACATCCAGATTCCCATCATGCATTGCTTCAAAAGTACGGCAAGTAGTGATGTCCAAACAAAGACTGACAATAGAACGAGGATGGACAATTAAACCCTAAACTCACTCCTTTCCCGCAAATTAAATTTCACCTATGCTACTTCAAAGGCTGTGCTACTGGCTGCAAAGCATTGCACTTTAAAATACAACAATGAGTAGAGGAGTGTTGTGTATGTATATATATGTAAATTATATTAATTATTATATGTATAAGGAATACTTGAATTTGCATTGAAATTCAAGTATATCTTTTGTGTATATATATAAATAAAATAAATACTTGAATTTCAGTGCAAATTCAAGTATTTCTTATATATAATAAAATAAATACTTGAATTTCAGTGCAAATTCAAGTATTTCTTATATATACACATACATATATACACACACACACACACACAAACACTACTCATTGTTGTATTTGAAAGTGCAATGCTTTGCAGCCAGTAGCACAGCCTTTGAAGTAGCATAGGTGAAATTTAATTTGCGGGAAAGGAGTGAGTTCAGGGTTGAATTGTCCATCCTTGTTCTATTCTGTCAGTCTTTGTTTGGACATCACTACTTGCCGTACTTTTGAAGCAATGCATGATGGGAATCCGGATGTTGTGTCAGTGTGTTAACGTGCCGGCTGGAATAAACACACGCTGAGAAATAGCTCTGTGCCTTCCTACTTTATGGGTTATAGATAAACCTATGGATGACAGAGACATATATAATAGTCTCCTTCTCGTGTGTGCAGTTGGTGCACTGAGCTCCAAAAGCCGTAGATGTTATAACGTGACTGAGCCGGCACAAAAAGCGGACATGACAGGCTGTCCTCACTCAAGCCCGGCTGGAAATCGAGAGAAATTCGGGAGAATGGTTGTTCCGGGAGAAGCACTGAAATTCAAGTATTTTTTATGTGTACATCTACATACACATATACACATAAGAAATACTTGAATTTCAGTGCTTCTCCCGGAACAACCATTCTCACAAATTTCCATCCGGCCCTGAGTGAGGACAGCCTGTCGTCACGTCCGCTTTTCGTGCCGGCCTCGTCACGTTATAACATCTACGGCTTTTGGAGCTCAGTGCACCAACTGCACACACAAGAAGGAGACTATTATATATGTCTCTGTTATCCATAGGTTTATCTATAACCCATAAAGTAGGCAGGCACGGAGCTATTTCTCAGCGTGTGTTTATTCCAGCCGGCACGTTAACACACTGACACAACATCCAGATTCCCATCATGCATTGCTTCAAAAGTACGGCAAGTAGTGATGTCCAAACAAAGACTGACAGAATAGAACGAGGATGGACAATTCAACCCTGAACTCACTCCTTTCCTGCAAATTAAATTTCACCTATGCTACTTCAAAGGCTGTGCTACTGGCTGCAAAGCATTGCACTTTCAAATACAACAATGAGTAGGAGTGTTGTGTATGTATATATGTATATTATATTAAAAATATTATTATTATTATTATTATTATTATATGTATAAGGAACACTTGAATTTGCATTGAAATTCAAGTATATATTTTGTGTATATATATATAAATAAAATAAATACTTGAATTTCAGTGCAAATTCAAGTATTTCTTATATATAATAAAATAAATACTTGAATTTCAGTGCAAATTCAAGTATTTCTTATATATACATACATATACACACACACTCTACTCATTGTTGTATTTGAAAGTGCAATGCTTTGCAGCCAGTAGCACAGCCTTTGAAGGAGCATAGGTGAAAATTAATTTGCGGGAAAGGAGTGAGTTCAGGGTTGAATTGTCCATCCTCATTCTATTCTGTCAGTCTTTGTTTGGACATCACTACTTGCCGTACTTTTGAAGCAATGCATGATGGGAATCTGGATGTTGTGTCAGTGTGTTAACGTGCCGGCTGGAATAAACACACGCTGAGAAATATCTCCGTGCCTTCCTACTTTATGGGTTATAGATAAACCTATGGATAACAGAGACATATATAATAGTCTCCTTCTTGTGTGTGCAGTTGGTGCACTGAGCTCCAAAAGCCGTAGATGTTATAACGTGACTGGGCCGGCACAAAAAGCGGACATGATGACACCTACAACATATTAAATAAAAACTAGCAGCAGCGGTAAAGTTTAGATCCATGAAGGAAAGAAGTGAATGAATGTTTATAACTGAATACATTCACATATGCATACACATTTGTTTTCTTTTTTTCTTAATGAAGTAACGTTTATGACAACCTTTATCCAAAACACAATATAGAAGAGATATACCATAATTCATAAGTTTTTTTTTGTTTGTTTTTTTTAAAAGGCTTACAAAAAAGTCGGACCCCAAAAATGTACTGTGGGACCCCATTTTGAAAATTCCTAGCGCAAACACTGCTGTCAGAGGAGAAAACTGCTGTATTTAAATAAATATTTATAAAGCAAGTTAGAGTATTGGCAAATGTTCACCTAGTCCCGGCCTTGGCACGCATATACGTGTCCTCTTTTTGGGATTTCACAATATGATCAGCCTAATTAAAGCAGCTAAGCACAAGATAGAAGCAACCCTTGACTAACACCCTCCCCCTTACACCTCCACGGATCCTAAATAACCAAATGTTAATCAAACGGATTTCTAATGTATATAATTGTTGTTCTTATGCTATCTGAACTCACTATGTTCTCCTCATCCCACCCCCGGATTGTAAATCATTCAATGTCTGATTAACTTGTGCGATGACTGTATTATGATGATAGTACATATATATTTGTGCCATGAATTGATTACGTGGACCCCGACTTAAACAAGTTGAAAAACGTATTGGGGTGTTACCATTTAGTGGTCAATTGTACGGAATATGTACTTAACTGTACAATCTACTAATAACAGTTTCAATCAATCAATCAATAGAAAGCACACGATAGAAAGCATCAACACATACAGTAGAAAGCAAGCGAAAAAGACCAAAGTATTAGTCACTGTGAATAAAAAAACCGTATTTTCAATCAATCATCAATAGAAAGCACATGATAGAAAGCATCAACACAAACAGTAGAAAGCAAGTGAAAAAGAGCAAAGTATAACTCACTGTGAACAAAACCCGTCCGATCCACATCCGTCACAAAAGAATAATGATGAAGCGCCGAAGGAGGAACTCGGGTGGAACTAAATAGAACTAATTAAACGAGCAACAGGTGTGCTCACAGCTGTAGACACGGAGCAGATAGTAAAAGTGCCGTAAAAGACAGAGAGCAAACAGGAAACAGTAACAAAACAAGAGCACCAGGACAGGAAGTGATTTCAAACACAGTAAAAGCAGATATAACCAAAGTGTCAGTAGCACTTCTGACACACACACACATATATATATATATATATATATATATATATATATATATATATATACATATATTAGACCGAGACGTTATTTTGCGGCCCTCACCTTAATAGGAAAGTGTAATGTTAGTGCGAGTTTTACATGAATGGCGCTTGACAGCGTTGTGTGCGGAGCTGAAGGAATCTACCAATCACGGTGTGGTATATGGCTCTCGAGGGCCGAACATTGACGTCACTTGCGTGATGCAAACTGAGAAAGGTTCTAAATAAAGTATTCTATTTAAGTTACTTTGAATTTACAACCCCCTGGCGCTGCTTTGTACTGTTTTTGTATTTACTTTGATTATTATTTTCAACTGTTTGTTAATGTTGAAATTTATAAATAAAGGTTTATATAAAAAAAGGTTTTAAATAAAGTGGTCCTCGTGTAAAACTGGAGCCTCCGTGTTTGTTATTGTAACCGAGGGTTTATATAAGTCGCCTATACTGTATGAAACTACAAAATAACAAACACGGAGGCTCTAGTTTTACACGAGGACCACTTTATTTCCTTTCTTTCAAAAACCTCCGCTTCACCCAACGTGTCACCTTTTCCGCTCTTAGGGCCTTCAAAATAAGAGCTCAAGGCATATACTGTATAACAGCTTATAACAGGAATTTAACATCACAAAGAGGCAAGCCCGTAAAAATAAGTTACATACCTCCCCTCCTACAAAAGCAAACGTCCTTGTTTCAACACAGCAACAGGATAAGTGCAAAAACAACACAGGCAGTTAAAACTAAAAACATAAACCTTTCCCCCCAAATAAACAGAGCCTCACACACACAACAACAACAACAACAACAACAACAACAACAAAAATGTAACCGAGGGTTTATGTATGTCGCCTATACTGTATAAAAGTACAAAATAATGTAACCTATTTTTATGGGCTTGCCTCTTTGTAATGTTAAGTTCCTGTTGTAAGTACCATTTACCATTTAAGCTGTTATACAGTATATGCCTTGAGCTCTTATTTTGAAGGCCCTAAGAGCGGAAGTGGTGACACGTTGAGTGGAGCGGAGGTTTTAAAAGGAAGGATATAAATTGGTCCTCGTGTAAAAGTGGAGCCTCCGTGTTTGTTATTTTGTACTTTTATACAGTATAGGCGACATATATAAAAACCTCCGCTCCACTCAACGTGTCACCACTTCCGCTCTTAGGGCCTTCAAAATAAGGGCTCAATGCATATACTGTATAACAGCTTATAACAGGAACTTCCATCCATCCATCCATTTCCTACCGCTTGTCCCTTTTGGGGTGGCGGGGGGTGCTGGAGCCTATCTCAGCTGCATTCGGGCGAAAGGCGGGATACACCCTGGACAAGTCGTCATCTCATCGCAGGTAGAACAGGAACTTAACATCACAAAATGAAAGAGGCTCCGCCCCCTTCCTTCTTTCTTTGTGGACACGCCTACTTTGGTCATGTTCACTTTCATAATGTGTCTTCATGAAGAATGACAGACGTTTATCTTCATCTCAGGACAAAAGTAAACACTCCAAAAGTGTACTTCTCCAAAACACACAAAAAGTACTTGATCATTTCTTCCTTTACTAGTACTTGACAAAGTCGCTTGGAAGTAGGAGTACATCAACACAAGTACCTTGCTAAAATTAACACTCTTTATTAAATTGCAGTATATTCACGTATTTGTTACGTAACATTCAAGTACAAAATGTAAATCAAACATACATTTAGTTATAACATTCTCTTTTTATTACATAATATCAACATTTATTTACATTCAGATATTTAATGATCACACATTCTGTTATTTATTACATTTATTGTTATTTATTCTTTGAAATTGAGCATTCATTCATGTATTCTCAACATGCATATATAAGTATTACATTGTTTTTATTGTACACAGTAGTCATTTTCTACCTTTAAGTACTTATTACTATGATTACTGTTAATAAGTGAAGGGAAAGCAGGTGCCTTGCCCAAGGACACATCGGCAGTGACTCAGATGGCAGAAGCGGGGATCGAACCTGGAACCCTCGAGTTGCTCCACCACCCGAGCCACGCTTTTACTTTCCCCATTAGCATAGTATTACTACTATCATTACTAGTATTACCATTAAAATGTGTTTTTTCTTCAATCTTCATCTTGGGAGTTCTTGTCCTGCAGTGAAAATGCAAAGAAAAAGCAACAACAAAAATCCACCTTGTTTGTTATTTGTCAACGAAAGCAAAGAAAAAAAGTTATTTTTGCTGGTGTAAGAATAAAAAGAAGACGTTTTATAAAATGTGTTTTCATTAAAAACAGTTAGAAACGTATTTTATTTTGGTGACAACAGACTGGACAACTTTGGTTCTGTTAGAACAAACATATAAAAATAGAAGACGGACATTCTTTACAGTATTTCTTTTTCTACAGTGACATGAAAGTAAACGATGTAACAACGTGGACTGGAGTACTACCAAAGTACAGTAGTACTACTAAAGAGAAACAAGTGGACTGCTATGTATGTATATATATATATATATACATATATATATATATATATATATATATATACACATATATATATATATATATATATACATATATATATATATATATATATACATATATATATATACATATACATATATATATATATATACATATATATATATATACATATACATATATATATATATACATATATATACATATATATATATATATATATATATATTAGTCACAGATGACCATGCTAATTTACGCTCTTGTGTCAGACACTTATTTCAATTTGATGTTTATTTTTTTATTTAATTTATTTTAAATGTTTTAAATTTTGTAATGGTACTTTAATTATTATTAAGTTTATTTTTTTTTTTAATTTAAATCGTTTTGTCATCCTGTTTTAGTCAAATATTAGTAATAACTCTTCAGTTTTAATGAGTGTTGTAATTATACAATGCACATATTTAATGATAATTTTCACATTTGAACTTGATGTTTTGTTGATACGGTACATTCATGTTTGTTGACAACGCCTAGCATGGCTGTACAAGCCAATTCTTGAGTGACAGTCCCTGTTGCACTTAGTGCAAACATGTGTAGAGACTTCCTCCCGCTCCTGCTGTGCGATGGTATTTGCAGTACGTTTCCTCCTGTCTCTCTTCTCCTCTGCGAGCTGGCCTCTCCTCAAATCAGCCTCTGCGATACCCCGTCTCACCGCTTGATGCCAGACATTTCGGTTTTCCGCCTGTATCTCCCAGCTGTCTAGAGGAATATTACACGCCATCAGATCTCTCTTGCATGCGTCCTTGAACCGGAGGAAGGGACGGCCAACACGTCTGGAACCAGCAGCCAGTTGTCCATACATAATGTCCTTGGGCAGCCGTCCGTCCTCTATCCGCCGAACATGTCCCAGCCATCGAAGACGGCGCTGGCTAAGAAGAGAGTTCATGCTATGAATATTAGCACGCTGAAGAATGACACTGTGTGGAATATAGTCCTGCCAACCAATACCAAGGATACGTTTGATGCACCGCATGTGGAAAGCGTTTAGTCGACGCTCTTGTCTCATGTAAGTAGTCCAGGTCTCGCTTCCGTAGAGTAAAGTGCTGAGAACG
Organism: Nerophis lumbriciformis; assembly: GCF_033978685.3. NCBI lineage: Eukaryota > Metazoa > Chordata > Actinopteri > Syngnathiformes > Syngnathidae > Nerophis > Nerophis lumbriciformis. The sequence goes on along the minus strand of NC_084584.2, from coordinate 25,528,713 downwards.
CAGGCCTGATACACTCGGATCTTTGTATGTTGAGTAAGAGCGTTGTTTTCCCATACTCGCTTTGCTAGTTTAGCCATGATGGTATTTGCCTTTCCCAGCCTCCTGTCAAGTTCAACATCAAGCGAGAGTTTATTGCTGATTGTCGAGCCTAGGTATATAAAATGATCTACTACTTCTAAAGTGACACCATTCATCTTGATAGCAGGATTTGCAGCACCTTGAACACTGACATTGGTTTTCTGCAGGCTAACTGTAAGTCCAAACTGTTCACAAGCATTCGCAAAACAGTCACTTAGACATTGTAAGGCTTCTTTGGTGTTGGCAACAAGAGCAGCATCGTCTGCAAAAAGCATCTCTCGGATTAACACTGACCTCCTTTTGGTTTTCGCACGTAATCTTGCCAGATTGAACAATTTGCCGTCAGACCGTGTGTGTAGATAGACACCCTCAATGGATGTGTCAAAAGCGTAGGACAGGAGTATAGAGAAGGATATTCCAAAAAGAGTTGGTGCTAAGACGCAGCCCTGCTTGACACCACTGTTGATAGAGAAGGAGTCCGAACAAGATCCATCATACAAGACTGTTCCCTTCATGTTGGAATGGAAAGCAATCGACATGCTGAGTAGTTTTGGAGGACATCCAATCTTTTGTAGTAGCTTGAATAGGCCCTTCCTGCTGACAAGATCGAAAGCCTTAGTTACATCTATGAACATCATGTAAAGAGGTTGACCTTGTTCTCTACTCTTCTCTTCAATCTGCCTGACTGAAAATATCATGTCGGTCGTCGATCTTCCAGCCCTGAAACCACATTGGGATTCAGGATAGATACGATCTGCAAGTATCTGTAGCCTGTTTAGGATTATGCGTGCATAAACCTTTCCAACAATGTTCAAGAGAGAAATTCCTCTATAAAATTAATCTAAAACTGGTGAAGTTAAATGGAAAATAACTTTATAGTATAATCACTGGATACATATAACAATTTAATATATATTTTTTCTTTTTACATGTTTTTCTTTCCATGATGGCAGGTGAGGCCCCACCTCACCTGCCTCTAGTGACCGCACGTCACTGATATACACACATACACATATATATATATGCATATATATATATATATATATATATGCATATATATATATATATATATATATATATATAAATATATATATATGCATATACATACATAAATATACATACACATATATATATGTAAATATATATATGTATATATATATATATATATATATATATATATATATATATATATATATATATATATATATATATATATATATATATTGTTGTATGCAACCTTACAGAAAAGTTGTGAACCTGGTCAGAAACTTCATACTTACCTCCTCGCAGCTCTCCCTCCTCGACAAAGGCCTCAGTTTGGTCCCGTCCACCAGCCTCAGTCCCGAGTGGCACCATCAGGGGAAATACGACCTGCAAGAATACCACAGGGGTGTCAAGCTTGCAGTGTTTTATGAAAAACAAGAGGCCCTCAGGCCGCGACCTTTCACTCCGAGGTCCGACTGGAAGCCCTCACCAGGACTGCTACCTCCAGAGTTCCAGACGCTGGTCCTGGCGGATGAGCACCCATCGCTCCGGTCGGGCTGCGCCCTCGCGGTCTCGCCCAACCTGACGCGGTATAAAACTGAGGCCCTCCGCAGTCTGAAAAAGAACAGACACATTGTCATCAAGCCGGCAGACAAGGGAAGCGTGGTTATTATTATGTACCGTATTTTCCGCACCATTAGCCGCACCTAAAAACCACAAATTTACTCAAAAGCTGACAGTGCGGCTTTTAACCCGGTGCGCTTTATATATGGATAAATATTAAGATTCATTTTCATAAAGTTTCGTTCTCGCAACTTCGGTAAACAGCCGCCATCTTTTTTCCCGGTAGAGCAGGAAGCGCTTCTTCTTCTACGCAAGCAACCGCCAAGGTAAGCACCCGCCCCCATAGAACAGGAAGCGCTTCTTCTTGTACTGTAAGCAACCACCCGCCCCCGGAAGAAGAAGAAGCGCGCGGTGCATGCTGGGATATGTGACGTTACATTTCCATTTGTGTGTTTATGTAAAGACCCCAAAATGGCTCCTATTGTGTTGTCTGTCTAATTATAAATAATGCAGACGAGGCGTGTTAACTGAGTTCTCAACGTTTACTCACAGCGTGCTCATAACCACATTCTAACTCCCAGCATACAACAACGCTTCTCAGGGCTACCGCGCATGCTCGTAACTATCGTTGCATGCTGGGTAGTGTAGTTGTTATATTTGCTAGCTCATAACATCACATTAAGAGACACGCTTACGCGCTTAATTCAATACTCGCCGTCATTCCGGGTGGATTGACAAAAGACCTCCAGCCGCTAGATATTGGTGTCAACAGGGCATTCGAAGCTAGACTGCTAACTGCGTGGGAACAGTGGATGACGAAGAAGCGCGCGGTGCATGCTGGGATATGTGACGTTTCATTTCCATTTGTGTGTTTATGTAAAGACCCCAAAATGGCTCCTATTAAGTGTGTTGTCTGTCTAATTATAAATAATGCAGACGAGGCGTGTTAACTGAGTTCTCAACGTTTACTCACAGCGTGCTCATAACCACATTCTAACTCCCAGCATACAACGCTTCTCAGGGCTACCGCGCATGCTCGTAACTATCGTTGCATGCTGGGTAGTGTAGTTGTTATATTTGCTAGCTCATAACATCACAGTAAGAGACACGCTTACGCGCTTAATTCAATACTCGCCGTCATTCCGGGTGGATTGACAAAAGACCTCCAGCCGCTAGGTATTGGTGTCAACAGGGCATTCGAAGCTAGACTGCTAACTGCGTGGGAACAATGGATGACAGAAGGCGAACACACCTTCACTAAGACAGGGAGGCAGCGCCAGACGACGCCAACATCTGCCAGTGGATCGTAAATGCCTGGGCAGATATTTCGGTCACAACTGTGGTCCGAGCTTTCCGGAAGGCAGGATTCACAGAACTGCTGGATAACAGTGACACTGACTCCGATGACTTCGACGAGACGGAACCGGCCATTTTGGATCTCACATTTGCCCAACTTTTCACTTCGGACACCGAAGACGAAGGATTTACGAATGAAGAATAACTTCAGAAAGTGAGCGCTATGTTTATTTTGTGTGTTGTGACATTAACGTTCGAGCAACATTATGTTGCTATTGCTCTGCACTATTTTGAATTTTACTATGTTTGTGATTGCACATTTGCGTACATTTTGGGAGTGAAGAGAGTTGTTAGAACGCTGGTTTTTAATATATTATTAAAGTTTGACTGACCTATCTGACTGTTTTTTTGACATTCCCTTTAGCGCAGCGTAGGCGCGGCTTATAGTCCGGGGCGGCTTATTGGTGGACAAAGTTATGAAATATGCCATTCATTGAAGGTGCGGCTAATAATCCGGTGCGCCTTATAGTGCGGAAAATACGGTACAGGTCTCAATATGTTTGGGAGAGCACCAGACAATTGAGAAATACCACTTATTACTCACCATTGGCCGCGCCCATTTACCCCGAAACTATTCCTATGATAGAAAACATAATTAAGAATGTATTACAAAAATGATTCATTAATGCAAAACAAAAGACTTATCTCTTGAGCGAATCGGCCCCCGGCCCCCGCAGAATCTATATGCTCCCCAAGATCCACAAAGAGCAACACAAGCGGAGCCGACACCACGAGATATCCCGGGCAGGCCCATTGTGTCCGACTACCTTTAAGACCTTTGTTTCCGATCTGTCCATCAGCTCCTATCATCCCAGGAATTCTTCGAGAACCAGGCAAATCATGTTGATCACAGAGGTCCAGGAGGGCCGGGGGGTTCCCATGACACCAGCTCCACCAAGCACAGCCCTTTTAGCGCTCACTGCTACCGCTGCCAGCCTCTCTGACACAACAAAGAGATTAACTTAGAAACTAAACAATGTGGAGATTAAAAATATACTGTACATACATTTTATACACAATAACTCTAATTCCAATACTTCTTATAAAACCCTAACCCTTCCTTCTCCACTACATCTCCACACATCTTCCAACATGTATGGTTTTCATTTGATTTTGGTTAACTGTCATTTATACTTTTGACGGATAAACTGATACTTTAAACATTAAATAAAGTAGATGTTTACAATAACAAGCAATTGATTATTTTTAGGAGGGAAATTTGAGTGTGAAAGCTCACCTTGCAACGTTCTTAGCACCACATCAATAATATGCTGGTCAGATGTATCTTGTCCCTGAAGGGAAGAACAACATTGTGTAAAAGTGACCAACGTTACATTTCCCAGACAGGAAGTGCACTCACCGGTGGACCCTCAATACCCGTCCTGCCAGGCACTCCTCTCATGCCGTTCAACCCCCGAGAAAAGGCAGTCCAGGGGGTCCTAGATCACCTGGCTTCCCAGAGTCTCCAGTTGGACCGTTATGTCCAAGGTCTCCCCTCACTCTGTGCTGCAAACACACATACAAGTGCATGAAGTATATATATTTACTTAACACATGATCATACACAACTCACCTGTCCTTTAGGGCCAGGTTCTCCAGACATACCCTGTCACAACCAAACAATCATGAGTTACTGATTTGAATGATTGCAGGCTTTTGTTTGATTGATTGATTAATTGATTGATTGATTGATTGAAACTTTTATTAGTAGATTGCACAGTGAAGTACATATTCCGTACAATTGACCACTAAATGGTAACACCCGAATAAGTTTTTCACACTTGTTTGAGTCGGGGTCTACTTAAATTGATTCATGATACAGATATATACTATCATCATAATACAGTCATCACACAAGATAATCATCAGAGTATATATATTGAATTATTTACATTATTTACAATTCGGGGTGTGGAAGGGGGTTAGGTTTGGTTGTTATCATCACTTCAGTCATCAACAATTAAAAACAAAGAAATGGACATTGAAACAGTGTAGGTGTGACTTGGTAGGATATGTACAGCAAGTAGTGGACACACAGAGAGAGAGAGAGAGATCAGAAAGCATAAGAAAAAGTATCTACATTTGATTATTTACATTCGATTATATACAATCTGGGGAGGGTGTTAGTTTAGGGTTGAAGTTGCCTGGAGGTGTACTTTTATTGCGGTTTTGAAGGAGGATAGAGGCTCTGGTTCTTTAAGTTTGTTTTCCTCCGTTTAGTAAGCACAGCACCAATAAACGTTTGTGTTTCTACAAGTAGAGTTCAACTATGAAAAAGTTTGAATGCAGCGTTATAAGATTGTCCAACAATAGTCTGTACAAAAACATGCAGAATGAGGGTTCCTACTAGTGGCGGGGCAAACAATACTGAAACACAAAGATTCACTTACTTACTATTAATCTATAATCTATTTAAGATTCTTTTTGCTCAGCTAATCATTAAAACTAAACCATGGATGTCCAAAACTTTACCACAACGGGCCGCACACTGAAAAGTTAACGAATGCAGGTGCCATTTTGATATTTCTTGTTTTTAACTATCCTTGAGGATTGTTAGAAGTCCTGGGGACAAAGGGGTCTCAGTCAAATAATATATTTGTCTTTGCTTTCAATATTTAAATATCAATAAGTCAACTTCAGAAAGTCCGAAATGACTGTTCTTACCTTTTCACCTTTCTCACCAGCCAGCCCCTCCACACCAGGGTCTCCCTTCAAGCAGAAAAGAGAATATTTGTTAGTGTTTCATGAAATATTGAAGGCTCCAATCATTCACAAACAAAAGTGATACTCACAAAGTCTCCTTTGGGTCCACCTCTTCCTTGGAAGCCCTTTGAATGACAAGAGACAAACTTATACATGTATAACATAGTGGAGTTAAAAATATACCGTAAATACATCTTGTACACGGTAACTAATTCCAGTACTTTCTATAAAACAATACCTTTAGGAGAAAGTGTAAGTATTGATGTGCAAGGACAGGAACACTGATATGCTATCACTAGAAGTCAGTTTTAGTAATGATGTACTACACAATACAAGGAGAGAAATACTTACATAATCTTTAGAAGAAAGTTTATGTATTGATGTTCTACAGTACAACGACATAAATACTTAGTTTCTTCTAAAGATACAATGTTTAAGTATTGATGTACTGAAATACTTATACAATACACTATCTTTAGAAAAAAAGTGTAAGTATTAATGTACTGAAGTACTTATATAGAAGAAAGTGTATGTATTGATGTACAATACAAGGACGCAAACACTTCTATGATATACTATCTGTTGGCGCCTATCTATATTATTTATTTATTAATTGTTTTGACAATGAAATCAAATAATGCCAATGATTATTTTGATGAATTATTGGATGTTTTAGATGAATTATGATTGACTGATTGTTTTCAGCTACTCACGGTCCTCCTGGTGAGCCACTTCCTCCTCCTATAATTAAGAAGACAGGGCAGCTGGGTTCTCCTTTTTGTCTGTCTATCATGTTGGAGTGAGGAGGGAAACAGTTTATTTACCGCTAAATAAGTTATTTTGATTATTATGAAGTCAACCATGGAGAATATATTTTGTTTGTGAAAATAAATGATGATCATTTGGAATCTCGACATATCTCCGCGAGTGCTTATGAAGGAATTTGGTGAGTCAAATACCTCCTCCTCAGTACTACTCTGCTATCTTTATTTTTATTTTTTCAAACTTTTTTGAAAGCAAGAGTAGCCGTAACACTATCTTTAGAAGAAAGTGTAAATACATACGTATATGCTATCTTTAGGAGTATTGATGCACTACAGTACAATTATATAATATACCAAGTTTAAAAGACAGCATAATGGGTTAGGGTTAGGCCGCCGTGAGCAACGTGAGCTGAGACAGTCTCTACACAAGTCCCAGTATGTAATGTTATAAATGGCATAAAAGCGCCACTGACACAAGATTTGAAGTCGTTTACGCTATATATATCCGCCTCTCTGCAATTGGTGAGATATACACTACTCACAAGGGTGATTTGGCTGAAGATAAGGTGCCTGGAACGCCGAGTGGCCCATTGTTCTCCTGCAACCATGCCACAACTCGGATCAAAGGAATCTAAACGCGTCCGTGATCAATTTTCCTCTAGTGATTTGGACGAAAATACAACGTTTAGTCCGGACGATCGAAAAATGTTGCAAGCTATGGTTGAAAAACTTGGAAAACTGGACATTTTGGATGAACTAAAAACTGACGTATCAGAGCTGAAAAAAATCAGTCGAGTACAATCACGCTAAAATGGTGGAGATAAAAAAGGAACAGACAACGCTAAAAGTTGAGTTAACAAGCCTGGAACTCGAAACTACTAAACTTACAACAGAGAGCAAGAAATTAAAGGCGGACTTGTTGGAACTCCACTGCAGGAGCATGCGGGACAAGCTGCTGATCATGAAGATGTAGGAGAGACTTACAGCATCACGGAGAACCTCGTCAGAGCCTTTCTGCAGGAGCAACTCGGCATCTCGGAGGAAGAAGTCAAGAGGATCCAAATGAAACGAGCACACAGGATTGTCAGACGCAATGAGGACGCTAGACCGAGACCTATGGTTGTAAACTTTACTAACTCCAAATGCAAAGATGGAGTGCTTGCTCTCTCCAGAAGACTGAAAGGTACTACATTCTTCATGACCAGCCAATACCCAATCCAGGTGGTGGAGAAACCACGTAAGTTCATTCCAATTATGAAGTCCTTTAGGCAGAAAGGACAACAAGCTCGTCTTGTTTTCAATAAACTGTTAACGTTGAGCTGTACAGAAGCATGTGAGGAACAATAATGTTGAGCACTGATTGCGTCATCGCCATGGTGACAACTTGACGGATATGAATTGACATTTTGTTTTGGGGCTTTTTAGTTTATTCTGGGACTGGACAATGTAGTTAGATGTTGAATAATATATGTTGGGGTGTACGTGTTTGTTTGTCTTTTGTGCTGTGGTGTGAATGGTGTGTCTGTGGCTTTATTAGAGGGGACATTGGTTTCCTGGTAAATAGCAGGTGATGCTGCAGTTTTTAGTTTCAAGATTTTCATGTCTATGAAACTTATGGTGTTAAGACATTCAATCAAATATATAATGAATTTACTCAGGTCATGTGGTTTATAGGAACGATAATGAAGTTGGAATAATTAGTTATAATTGCAATGGTCTTGCAGACCAACAGAAAAAGAAAACTTATATTTATTTGGCTGAAGGAAAAAAAACAAGTTATATATTTTGTCTTCAAAATATGCATTCAACAAATTTAGATGAAGAAACATGGAGAAAAGAATGGGATGGTCCGATTTTCTTTGCACATGGTCACAGAAATTCAAAAGGTGTTATGATTTTGATAAAATAATGTTTTAATTTTCAATTTAACTCTATGGAAAAACTCACAAGGATGCTGGTTAATATTAAATATGATTATTCAGGGTTAAAAGATGTGTGTTTTGAATGTGTATGGGCCAAATGTTGATGAACCTGCCTTTTTTGAAGAAATAAGTGACATGTTGCAAGAACAACAAGGGGACATTATTACTGTAGGGGACTTTAATGTTGCCTTGGATAAAGTTCTGGACCGAAAAGGGAATTTTTCAACGGATTATAATCCTCAATCTTTACAAAAGATTCAAAATGTTATGGATGCATTTGATTTAATTGATATCTGGAGATTCAAAAATCCTAGGTTAGTACGGTATACATGGAGAAGACAAAATCAGGCAAGTCGTCTTGACTATTTTATTGATATCATTTTCAATGCTAAACAAAGTGACTGCAATATCAATCCATGATAAATTGCGTAATGATCATAATTGTATAGGATTAAATATTGCAATGGGCCCAGATATTGGAAGTTTAATCAAATGCTTCTACAGGATGATGTATTAATTGAAAAAACTAAGCAATGTATTACTTACTTGGGAAGCCTTCAAACGTTGTTTTAGGGGATATGCCATTGCGTACTCTTCATGGAAAAAAAACAACTTACAATGGCAGAACAGGAATTAAAGAAATAAATTGAGGATTTACCAAAATACTTTGATAGTAATGATAATCTAATTAGTGAGCAACTGAATTCCTTTACAGCCAAACAAGAGGAGTTAGCACACTTAGTTGAAAAACATTTATTTTAAAGTTGTGACTGCAACAGAGCAATCTGGATGAAAAAAGGTGAAAAGTGTTCAAAATTATTTTTAAATATCCAAACAAAAAATAGTTCTAAAAAAAACATTTCCAAACTTAATAAAAGAAATGGAAAGGTATTGAATACACACACCACGTTGTTGAAAGAAATGGAAAATTACTTTAGAAATATTTTTGCTAATCCGGTAATCCCTCCTGAAACCAAAAACATTTTTCCAGAAAATGATGAAAGAAAATTGAATTCAGAAGAAAGCCATTCATGTGAAGGCCTCATTAGAGAGGAAGAACTTGTGGAAGCTGTTAAGTCTTTTCATCCAGGGAAAACCCCAGGATTAGATGGAATACCTATTGAGGTTTGACAAGTATTTTATAAAGAGGTTGCTTTTGTAGTTATAATAACTCATATAAAACAGGTTTTTTGTGTAACACTCAAACAGAAGGTCTTAATTCTTTATCATTGAAACAGGAAATAAATGGTCAGTGTAAAGGCCCAGTTTATCTAAAAAATTGGAGACCAATTACACTTCAGTGTTACGATGCTAAGATCCTGGCAAAATGTTTGGCTACACAACTTAAGTCTGTTTTGTCAAATATAAGGGTCAGGGTTAGGGTCAAATATTATTCACCAAGATCAATCAGGTTTCCTACAAGGAAGAAACATAGGAAAACAATATTAGACAGTTATTAGAAATTATAATATGGAAAATAAAAGAGGAACAATTTGTGTAGCCAACCTGGAGAAGGCATTTGACAAAATTAGCTTAGATTTGTAAAAAATTAGTTTTTTTCTATTTTGGCAACACCTTATTACACTGGATCAAGACGCTATATATTAAAAATAACTGTAGAATGATCAATACTGGATACATCTCTGGGACAATACCTCTATTAAGAGGTCTAAAACAAGGGTGCCCTTTGTCTCCATACTTATTTATTATTGCAACGGAAATATTGGCAATTAAAGTTAGATTGAATAAAAATATTGAAGGGCTCAGTAATAATAATATTGAAAGTAAAATAATGTATGCAGACGATACAAGCTTCTTCATCAGCCCCAATTCTCATTGTTTGCAAAACCTTCTTTATCTTTTGGACATATTTTCACAGCAATCTGGGTTTAAGCTTAATTATGATAAATGTAAAATATTAAGGATCGGGAATCTAAAGGGAATGCAAAGTGCCTGTTTTGTGGACAGATGGACCAGTTAACAAACTTGGTGTTGTTGTCCCAGAGAAGCTGGAAGATCTAGGCTCAGTAAATTATGATAATCCACTAAGAAAGCTGGATAAAATTAGGCAATTATGGAAAAGAAAATCCTTAACCTTGTATGGTAAAATATATTTGATTTTGTCTGGGACGGCAAACCAGAAAAGATTAGAAGAAAGGTTTTGTAAAATGAATATGAATATGGGGGCCTGAAACTTCTTAACCTTGAAGCTATGTGTCTGTCTTTAAAAGTGTCCTGTTGGACAAAAAACATGCACTGTATCAAAAGAAATTGTATCCGTTTTTACAAGTGATGCCCTCCCATTTTCCTTATGTAGAGAGTCTGCTGGGAAACATGGCGGGCTTCATAAAGGAAACAATCCACTCATGGTGGTCTTTTCAATTCTATGTGCCAGAAAAAAGAGATGACATTTTGCAGCAGATAATATGGATCAACTCTAATATTGTAATAGATGGAAAGCCTTTCTTTTGGAAAAATATGTTTGAAAGAGGAATGATTTTTGTCAATGATATTATCAATGAGAATGGTAAGATGATGAAGTATGATGAATTTACAACTATGTATGGTGATGCCTGTTCAAGCTTTTCTCTTAATCAACTAACTGGAAAACATGGACACAAATAATTCATTATGGAACTACTAAAGTATTAGTTTGTAATACGAAATTCTAGTTGGCAAAAAGGACCTAAAATAAATAGAAAAAAATATAATTTTTATTTAATAAATAAATCTTTGAAGGCTGCCCCATATAACATATATGGAAAATGGGAGGACTTTTTTGACTGCTTTTTGACTGATGCCATATTCAAATTAATCGGCAAAACTACTATCGATGTGCAAAATCGTTATTTTCAAATTAACATTATTTATAACTTCTTACCCACAAGAAAATTGTTAAAACTATGGAATGTGACAGAGTCGGATGATTGCCGATTTTGTTGTAAGGAGTCTGAATCCACCCTGCATTTGTTTTGGTATTGTCATATTGTGTCTTCCTTTTGGGTGGAAGTTGAAAAAATGTGTTTAAGGATTGGTTTGTTTATGAAGCTTGATGTGGTTTCTATTATTTTAGGAGAGATCATTGACAGTCATGACTTAGTCAATGTAATTATAGTACTCGGTAAAAGGTTTATTTTTAAGGCCAAAAACAGATATTCACTTAGTATTATTCTCTTTAAAACATGTATTCATTATTTCTTAACTTTAGAAAGTTATATGATTGAAACCGATAATGATGCCAAAAAACATTAAAAAAAGATGGGAAGTCCTCAAATGCTTATTTTGAAAATGTAATTTTGTTTACAGATATATGCAATGTGTTGTTGTGTTTCCTAATTTGAGTGTACATAAATGAAGGTGTGCGTTGCTGAGTCCGACCTGGACATAATCTGAACTGTACAGAAATGCTTATTTTGAAAATGTCATTTTGTTTATAGATTATATTCAATCTGTTGTTGTGTTCCCTAAATTTGAATGTACATAAATGAAGGTGTGTGTTGCTGAGCCTGACCTGGACATAATCTGGACTGGACCTGCTTTTAAGAACCCTTTAAACAATCTCATTTCATGGACAACCAGGTCTGGTGAAGATAAGGTCCTTTTTAAGATAAATAAATTCAAAACATTTTCTTGAATAAAAAAGGAAGTGCAACAATATAAAAACAGTTACAATAGAAACTAGTAATTAATGAAAATGAATAAAATTAACTGTTAAAGGTTAGTACTATTAGTGGACCAGCAGCACGCACAATCATGTGTGCTTACGGACTGTATCCCTTGAAGACTGTATCGATATATATTGATATATATTGTAGGAACCAGAATATTGATAACAGAAAGAAACAACCCTTTTGTGTGAATGAGTGTGAATGAGTGTAAATGGGGGAAGGAGGTTTTGTGGGTTGGTGCACTCCAGTGACGTGCGGTGAGGTTGATGGCTGGTGAGGCACTGACTTCATCACAGTCAGATTTACAAACATATCAACCCTAAAGAGTATCTTATTCACCATTTGATTGACAGAAGTTAACGGGTTATGTTTAAAAGCTCATACCAGCATTCTTAACACATACAAACTGTAGCACACAAAAAAGCACATTTAATTAAAAAAACTTTATTATGGTCTTACCTTTACTTATAAATGAAGTCCATGCGCCGCTCCTTCTGAACAAAAGCATCGATAACTTGTTTAAAGAAGTCTTCCTTATCTTTCTTCAGTTTTAAAAGTCTCTCTGTCTCGATGGAGATCACTGCCAGGGAAGAAAGTCGTCCTTGATCGGTCCTGTTCCGACTGTATGTTTGGATTCTTTTCAGTGCTGAGAATGACCGCTCCACCGATGCTGTAGTAGATGGAACAGTGAGCACTAGCTGGAGTAACTTTGTCGCCTCAGGAACAGTTTGGATGAGGTCCTTCTGGGCCAAAAAGCTGAGAAGCTGTCCAGGAGATTGACATTCATCCCTCACTGTTTGTGAGCTGTACAGTCCAACAAGATCCGCCTTTAGTTGCACAAAGTCAAAGAATCTGGCATATTTTGAAAGGCTCTGCAGTTTTGTGTCATCAAAATGTTTTGACATTTCACTGAATTTTGAACAATCAACCAAACCAAGGAAAGCCAGCTCACCAAAATGATCAAACCTAGCCTTCATTTGATAGCTTATGTCATCCAGAATGTTACAGAACACTTGTTTTCGTTCAAATCTAATTGACTGTCTACCTCCACTCTCTGCCAGGCCTAGTGAGCTGCATTTCTTCTCAAATCGCTCACAGAAACTTTTGAACTCCAGTCTCATGCGCTTGAGAGCTGCAATGGTGTCGCGGATGCGTGCAAGACATTATTCAATGTCCATCACTTTGTTTTGCAGCACTCTATAAAGTGCATTAGTCTCATTGAAAATGTCCTCATATACCATAAGGAGAAAGCATGTAGATGCTTTTGACAGCCACTGATCGTATCCTGCTGCCATCATCAGCGTGTCATTATCCCAGCTGTCAGGATTTTCAATGATGATGTGAAATAACGCGCGCAGATCATGGTGGGGCATGCTTATTGTTTGAGGCAGCCTAGAGTTACAGCTCCATCTTGTGGGCGCTGCTCTGGGTTAACGGCGCTTGACAACATCATCCAGCAAGTGAGTGCGCTTTGTGGACTTGCTGAAAAATGAGGCCAGTCCCTCAGCTTTTTAAAAAACGTGCGACACTCGGACATGCACTTTGCTGAATGCAATAGCACTAAGTTCAGCTTGTGTGCGTAACAGTGGGTGAACATGGCTTTGCTTTCATTTTAGCTTGCACGCCATTAAGCTCTGAGGGCATTACAGCGGCCCCATCATAGGTCTGAGCTACAAGCTTTTCAACACAGTCATACTTCTCCAACACTCCCTGGACATACTCAGCAGTGTCTGTCATTACTGACGTCATCAAATCCCAAAAACGCCTCCCTCACCTCACAGCCTGCTTCAGTTGTAGCTACATACTGTAATATGACAGAAATCTGAGCTTGGTTTGTGACATATGTGGTCTCGTCCACTTCTACAGCAACAAATGATCTCCTTTTTAATGTCATTTCTAATGACATCCCCAACTGCTTTGATTAAATCATTCTGTATTCTATTTGACAAAGCAGAAAATACAGTGGATGTCTCCAAATGCCTAGCTAGCCTGTCATCTTTCTCAGCAATAGCATGCAAGAGTTCAACATAGTTGCCACTATGTTGAACAGTTGCCAGTACAAGTACTGGTGCACTCATTGTAAGTGTATCTTGTGTTTTTTATGTTGATTTAATCAAAAATAAAAATAAAAATAAAAATGTAAAAAAGACAGCATAATGATGTACTACAAGGACATAAACAGATGTTATACTTTCTTTAGAAGAAATTGTAAATACTTACATAATATACTATCTTCAGAATATATTCAAAGTACTGAAGCACTACAAGGACAGAAATATTTCATCCTGCTTGAATGTAAGACTTGTATTCAACTCCTGGGTAAACACTGCCCCCTGGTGGACTCTTTGAATGTAAGACTTGTATTCAACTCCTGGGTAAACACTGCCCCCTGGTGGACTCTTTGAATGTAAGACTTGTATTCAACTCCTGGGTAAACACTGCCCCCTGGTGGACTCTTTGAATGTATGACTTGTATTCAACTCCTGGGTAAACACTGCCCCCTGGTGGACTCTTTCACCACATACCTTGTCTCCTTTGGTTCCACTCAGACCTTCAGTGGTCCTCTCTCTCCTTTGCTTCCCTGTCATATATGAGAACAATGAATAAGTATTGTACTTATAATGTGCTGTGCTGAGCAGACGTGTGTTGAGTTGGCAAACTTTCCATATTCACTTTTAAACCTTGTCATTTAAGCAATTTGAAGTACAGCGAGGTAATATATTTTTGCGCTTTGTGAGAGACTTTGGAACCACTTTGCCATGTCGAAGGAGTGGAGCCTCCTACACATTCTGATGTACGACGACAACTTCCAGGCTGCAGTGAAATTACCGGAGGTTCTTCCATCGCAGCAGGCCCAGTACATGGGCCTGTGTCCTAAGGCCCACTGCATGGACCTGTGTCCTAAGGCCCAGTACATGGGCCTGTGTCCTAAGCATCCTATCATGGTTTATAGGCTTCCTTCAAATCTTTTTGTGAGGCTGCCGGCGCCGCCTCGGACAAACAAAACAAACATTGTAACATTTCATCCGGAAAAAAGTCCACTGCTATGGTCCGATAGTTTTATACTAATGCTAAATTATTCACTGTAAAACACTGTTTGAAAATTCAACAAAATATGGAAGTTACAGCTATTTTTTATTGTAACGTCGGTACTTGGTTCATTAAATAATTAAAAAAAAAAATCTATCAAGTTTTATAACATTGCATGAAGGGATTTTCTTTAAGTTACTTACTTTTTATTCATGCATTTATTATGTTTTAAAGTTCACTTTCCAGAAAGTAGGTGACTTATTTTCTTAGTCTTAAAAAGCGAACATTTTTGAGCTTCAAAAATGCCTAGCTCCTTTAATATCATTATGGTTCAAATACCATTGAAACACTGTTTCCCTTTGCACTAGTGTCGTTTTTTTTAAAGATATTTAGCATTTTAAATTTTGAAAGTACGCAGATTAATTTTTGCTGTATGTAGTAACCTAACGTGTTGCTTATAAAGTCATTAATTAGCAGTTTTTGCTATTGTTTTCATTAACGCTAGGTTTATTGCCTGAAGGCTGCTGGTTATTCAGTTTGAAACTACTCTTCAGCCGCTATACCACACACGGGCTATGGGGAGAGACATTTTCAAGCCAAGGACTAGCTAAACATTTGCAGGCATGAAGAGAAAGGCTGACAAAAAAATTTAAAAATAAATTAAATCAAGACTACATTTCCTGCAATGGAAACAAACACAATCAAACAAACAAATATACACTATTTTTTTTTAACAACAAACATGTCCACAATGTAAATAAAAGTCAAGGCACTTTCTACATATTCAACAATTTTATACATCAGGTTGGGCAAATTATGACTTTAACACAACATGTCAAGGAAAGAAAATAAAAGCTAATACAAATACAGGATTAAAAATAATTGAAAAAATATGATAAAATACAAAATTCAAAGAGAAAAAAAGGGCTACATTCAATCACTTTAAATGTTTTCAATAAATATATCAATTTAAGGTCTTCGGTACTTTTAATCATTTTCCAAGATTGAATTGGTAATTTGAAACCATTAAGCCAATTAAAACATGTAGGTTTTAACTTCAGAAATCGACATTTATGTATAAGAATTGTTGCTTGCAGCATAATAGTGTTGGCAAACATGTCTAAGGGTGTGGAGATGTCCCTATTCACAATAAAAGAGATCAAATTTGACATATATATAAATGATAGTAAAATATAAATGTTTGTCAACATTATTATGCTGCAAGCAAATTTTTGTATGCATAAATGTTGATTTCTGAAAGTAAAAACATTTTCTAATTGGCTAAATGTTTTCAAATTATATGTGTGAATGTGAGTGTGAATGTTGTCTGTCTATCTGTGTTGGCCCTGCGATGAGGTGGCGACTTGTCCAGGGTGTACCCCTCCTTCCGCCCTATTGTAGCCGAGATAGGCTCCAGCGCCCCCCGCGACCCCGAAGGGAATAAGCGGTAGCAAATGGATGGATGGGTTTCAAATGATCAATTAAATCTGGGAAAATGGATAAAAGTACAAAAACCCTTAAATATATATCTTCATTAAAACGTTTTAAAGTGACTTAATTTAAACTTTTTTTTGTTTAAATTGTATCATATTTTGT
The DNA here is from genome assembly GCF_033978685.3 of Nerophis lumbriciformis. Classification (NCBI taxonomy): domain Eukaryota; kingdom Metazoa; phylum Chordata; class Actinopteri; order Syngnathiformes; family Syngnathidae; genus Nerophis; species Nerophis lumbriciformis. The sequence continues at coordinate 25,512,048 of NC_084584.2, read as the reverse complement.
ATTATTTGTAATACTCTTTGTATTTGCTTTTATTTACTTTCATTGACATTTTTTATTCAACCTGATGGATGTGTAAAATTGTTGAATATAAAAAAACAAGTTTGACAACTAACTAATATATATAGTTCTGATGTTGTGACCTCTGTTGATAATAAACCTTTTCGTAAAGTAATTGTACATAAAGGGCCGTGGTCCGCGCATGCGCGAAGACAACGTCACTTTTTGTTATATTAGAATATTTTATGAATGTGTTGTCTAAAAACTATATTACCTAAAAGTAAAGGGGACAAGAATATAAACATGAAGAAGGGGAAATAATTTTAAAAATATTGAATAATTATAATGCAATAGTAATCTTCCAAATATGATTAGCAGTTTGACGCGAACATGAATGTTTAAAACGCGAGATTTTAGCCGAGGAGCTATCGCTAGCTGTTGTGCTAAGTCGCTACAAGGAGAGATATATGTTATACATGTAAATAAACTCACCAATTTCGATGTATAGGTTATATGTGTAAATAAAGCTGTAGTCACTCACCAATCTCCAAACCAAAACATTGCATAACTCGGGAGTAGATAAACAGCCGCCAAATTAATTCCAAATGTTTGGTAGTTGTTCCACGCATGCGCGAAGTGTACGTCACTTCCGTCACAGTGTTCCAGAATCAGAAATACTTTAACGTTCCGTGGCATTTATTAACTATCCAAAATAGTTACTTTTTATGATCTTTATTCGAGTAACAATTTATGATAGAATATTTCATACAAAACAACCGTTACTTAGGAATACAGTATTTATTTTGAAACTGCACAGAAACCGGAAGCAGCCTTAAAAGGAAATAAATACATCTTTAAAAAAATACTTTATATACATCAAATACATCAATCCGCAATACTTATCATTCTACGTTTTATTGATACAACAAAAAATAAAAAAGTTAAAAAAGAAGTTAAAAAAGTCATCGTAAAACACGTAAGGGCCGACCGAGGTCGCGCATGCGCGAAGACAACGTCACTTGTTGGACTTTTTTTCCGATGGTGTTCCTGCGACTTCACGTTTTGTGATATTTGAATATTTTATGAATCTGTTGTATAAAAGCTAGCTTATCTAAAGGGAAAAATAATATAAACATGAACAAGGGGGTATATTTAACAAAAAATCAGGGCGTATTACCGCTACATTTCAACCACTTTCACTAATCTGTCATTGCAATGAGTGACGCAAGAGGGCGCCACTGACTCCCAATGCGTAAATATTATTTTTAATGTTGATTTTTTTTCAAACAAAACACCTACTGTAATTTAAATCTATGTATGCAGCCTAAGTACACTTCTAAATGATCAGCGTTGCGAATTGATGTAAATAAAGTAGCCAAAAAATATATATTTACTTGCCATTTAAAGGGCAACTTTACTTTGTTTGGAATTTGATTGTTCACAATCATTATGAGAAACAAAAACAAACGTCTTTTTTGTTCTTTTTTTTAAAGATCCTAACGATGATTAAAAACGCTTGTAAAATACTTCTAATGGGACGGGAGTGACCATTGGAGCTTTCAAAGCCCTCAACAACTTCAAAACCCTCCATTTTATATACACACTTCAAGTATATATATATCATTTAGTAACAGAAACCTTCATAACAATATGTAATATGTACAATATAAACACTGCAAGTACGTACATAATGTAGTAACAGACACCTTCATAACAATATGTAATATGTACAATGTACACACTGCAAGTATATATATAATGTAGTAACAGAAACCTTCATAACAATATGTAATATGTACAATATAAACACTGCAAGTACGTACATAATGTAGTAACAGACACCTTCATAACAATATGTAATATGTACAATGTACACACTGCAGTTATATATATAATGTAGTAACAGACACCTTCATAACAATATGTAATATGTACAATATACACACTGCAAGTATATATATAATGTAGTAACACACACATTCATAACAATATGTAATATGTACAATGTACACACTGCAAGTATATATATAATGTAGTAACAGACACCTTCATAACAGTATGTAATATGTACAATGTACACACTGCAAGTATATATATAATGTAGTAACAGACACCTTCATAACAATATGTAATATGTACAATATAAACACTGCAAGTACGTACATAATGTAGTAACAGACACCTTCATAACAATATGTAATATGTACAATGTACACACTGCAAGTATATATATAATGTAGTAACAGACACCTTCATAACAATATGTAATATGTACAATATAAACACTGCAAGTACGTACATAATGTAGTAACAGACACCTTCATAACAATATGTAATATGTACAATATACACACTGCAAGTATATATATGTAATGTAGTAACAGAGACCTTCATAACAATATGTAATATGTACAATGTACACACTGCAAGTATATATATAATGTAGTAACAGACACCTTCATAACAATATGTAATATGTACAATATAAACACTGCAAGTACGTACATAATGTAGTAACAGACACCTTCATAACAATATGTAATATGTACAATGTACACACTGCAAGTATATATGTAATGTAGTAACAGACACCTTCATAACAGTATGTAATATGTACAATATACACACTGCAAGTATATATATGTAATGTAGTAACAGAGACCTTCATAACAATATGTAATATGTACAATGTACACACTGCAAGTATATATATAATGTAGTAACAGACACCTTCATAACAATATGTAATATGTACAATGTACACACTGCAAGTGTATATATAATGTAGTAACAGAGACCTTCATAACAATATGTAATATGTACAATGTACACACTGCAAGTATATATGTAATGTAGTAACAGACACCTTCATAACAATATGTAATATGTACAATATAAACACTGCAAGTACGTACATAATGTAGTAACAGAGACCTTCATAACAATATGTAAAATGTTTTATATACATATGTTCAATATTTACTGTATTTTGGTCATTTTATGCATTACTCACAATAGCATACAAACTAGGCATACGTAATAATCATTGAACAATGTAAAACAGCACATTTGTCAATCTGCTACCCATGAATGTACAATTCTTCTCAACAAAAAATAAATATAACCTAACTTCAAACATTTGTATGTACATGCAATACTTAAAACCTTTAGTATATCAGTGTGTGGAATTAAATTATGGAATGGATGAATAAAAAATGCACTAAGATGATCCAGTTTAAGAGATCGTGCAAACTTCAAGTGTTTACAAAAGAAAAATAAGAAGACTACTGATAAACATTTGGAATATCATTTAAATTAGATGATCTCATTATGTAAATCTCAATTTAAGCATGTATTGCTTTTTTATCCTGCACTACCATGAGCTTATGTAACAAAATGTCGTTCTTATCTGTACTGTAAAGTTCAAATTTGAATGACAATAAAAAGGAAGTCTGGTCTAGTCTTAATGAGAACTGTTGCATTTTGTATTCGTTGATTAAAATTGTGTTACAAATTGAGAAGAGGAAGTGAACAAAATTGCTTTGAAGTGGAAAAGGGGTAGGAATAAATCATCTCTGCTTCTTTTTGGACATAATAGAAATGTGTGAAGTATGTATTATATTGTAACTGCTTGCATGCTTAACAGATAGTATCAAATAATTATAGTTGCATATCCCTTAAAGAAACAATGTCTGCGAGGCCGAAGCGTATTCAAAAGTATCCAGTAACAAACGTATCCGCATCATTCAACTTACTGCGTCATGAGCATAAAAGGATCAGTAACATGTTTTAAAGCAAAAAATATATCAACAACACATGATTTAAAATTGTCTATATGTTTAATAATGACAATGTGATGAAAATATCTGATGGCCTGTTTAAAAAATGGTGTTTTAAGGAAAAGCAGTCTCAGAGAAGCTTTGTTGTTGTTACAATTGGGTTATACATTCAATGATTGCTAACATTAGTAGCTAAACTTTAACAAAGCTCTACCAAGAAAATAACTCTTTTTATCCTCTTCTACATCCTTATTCTTGAGATGTTTGCTTTCATCTAAAAATGATAGAATGGCTAACTTGTGTTGCTAACACTGACTAGTAAACAAATAGTTTGTGGTTACGTCTTGGCGGCAACGTGATCCCAAAGATGCAGAAAGACAAAGAAGTAAAACAGCTTGGGAAAAAAACATGTGACGTCCAGCAAGAAAGAAAAACCAAGCGTGCTGGCAAATGAAACACTAAATAAAATTAAAGTAAATAAAGCACCCCCATGGTGATTGAAAACATTTATCCCACGATGGAGCCAGCAAACACCAAAAGGAACTATTCATATCTTCTATGGAAAAAGATTTCCAACACTGCATTTTCTTGCATCTGGATTGATTTTGCAAATGTACTGTATTTAAAGTAAAAATGAAAAGAATCACATGTACATAAGTATTCACAACCTTGTTGATGCACCTTTGGCAGCAATTCCAGCCTCAAGTCTTTTTGAATAGGATGCCACAAACTTGGCACACCTATCTGTGGCCACGTTCAACCATTCCTCTTTGCAGCACCTCTCAAGCTGCATCAGGTTGGATGGGAAGTCTTGCTTTTCATCCAGGATGTCTCTGGACACTTTTGTTTTAGTTTGCACAATTTAAGGCACCTTATTTGGGATCTTAGTAGATCAGGGGCCGTATTTATCAAGCGTCTTAGAGTGCCATTTTACACTTAAGTCCTGAGAATTTGCGAAATTTAGTCCTACTCTCAAACTTAAGAATAAAAGCTATTTATCAACTTTCTTAAGTCTAAGAATCACTGCTACTCTCCACGATATTTAAGAAACCTTCAGAGGTGTCCTAAGTGGTTAGGAGTTGCCAGCGGGGGATGGCACTGAGGCGAGAGAGAAGATGTCCTGGCTTTGTTTGATGATGAGCAGCTGATCAAACGGTATCATTTAGACAGAGCGGGTATTATTTTTGTCACAGATTGAATAATAAGGGGCGTCATCTCATCAGCAACATCACGCAGCAGAGCTTTCACAGCAGAACTAAAGGTCATCACAATGCTTCAATGTCTCGCCACTGGGAAAATGAATTGGAAAGAAAAGGAAACATTTATTTTTGATTCATTGCCAATATTGTTTGTTTGTTTTGTATTATTTTGTAGTTTATTGTGAAAATATACACTCCCATTGTCCACTTCAATATTTCTAAGATATTTCTTTATTCTTAGACAAGGGATTCCCTTCCGTGATTGGTCATTTCTATGGACACAGAAATGACGTCACCTAAAATTCCGTTTACGGCACATAGTAATGTCGTAATTGATTGATTGATTGATTGATTGATATATTTTTATTTCAAATATGCATAAAAACAAGAGCAAACCTGATCCAATACAGTACTATAGCCTTAACAGACATTATAACAAAATGAAAACAATGGAAAAGAAAAGACAAAAACAAATGAGCATTGGACTTTTTTTTTTTTTTTTTTTTTTTTTTTAACATATTTGAAAAGGAGTGAGAAGAAGTTTACACTTATTTAATCCCACCCCCTTTCTTTAAATCATAAATTACTCTGAGCTAGAACTACCTGTTCACTCAATGTACAAACTTAATGAACTTGTATATACATAAATTATAGATATATACATACATATGCACACTACACACATACATAGCCACACCATTACCACTAGTGATCATGGAAATGGTATGATGCCACCACAGCAACACCACTGCCTCAATGGGCAGCCCGACACTCTTCTGTAACATAAACAAGCCAATATCAAAGCCCTTCTTCATCTCTGTACGTCTGGAATACCATGTACCTATACTTCTTTTTAAACTGCTTTATGTTTGGACATTGCTTTAACTCCACATTCAAACCATTCCATAATTTCACTCCACAAATTGAAATACAAAAACTTTTAATGGTCGTTCTATAACTAAGCATTTTGAAATTTAAATTCCCCCTTAAATTATAACCGCCCTCTCGTGTGCTGAACAATTTTTGAATGCTTCCTGGGAGTTTATTTATTTTGGCTTTATACATTATTTGTGCAGTTTGATACAAAATAATATCATTAAATTTTAATATTTTTGACTGTAAGAATAGTGAGTGAGTATGGTCCAGATATCCAACCTTGTTGATGATGCGTACAGCTCTTTTCTGAAGTGTAGTTATTGAATTTAATGAGCTTTTATAATTATTCCCCCAGACTTCCACACAGTAGGTTAAGTATGGTAAAACTAATGAACAGTAAAGAATGTGGAGTGATTTGTGATCCAGAACCTGCTTTGCTTTATTTATTACTGAGATGCTTCTTGACAGCTTAGATTGTACATGTTTTATATGTGATTTCCAGTTCATTTGATCGTCAATTGTAACTCCAAGGAATTTTATTTCAAAAACCCTTTCAATATCCACCCCATCTATTTGTATCTGCACCCTTGTTTCACGTGTCCTCTTTCCAAACAGCATTAACTTAGTCTTAGTCAGGTTTAATGACAATTTATTGTAGTCAAACCAAGTTTTTAGTTTACTCATTTCTTCCATAATGACTTCTTGCAATTGATTTAAGTCATCCCCTGAGCAAAAAATATCAGTGTCATCAGCAAATAACACTAATTTCAATAATGTAGACACTTTACATATATCATTGATATATAGGATGAACAGTTTTGGCCCCAACACTGACCCCTGGGGGACACCACAAGCAATATCCAAACACGATGAACAGCAATCCCCCAACTTCACAAACTGTTGTCTCTTATTTAAATAACTTTTAAGCCAATCTAGTACAACTCCCCTAATTCCATACTTTTCCATTTTATTGATTAATATATCGTGGTTAATTGTGTCAAATGCTTTTTTTAGATCAATAAATATTCCCATTGCATATTGTTTCTTTTCTATGGCATTTGTGATTTCCTCTATTGTTTCAACTATTGCCATTGATGTAGATCTGTTTGATCTAAACCCATATTGACAGTCAGAGAGTAATTTATGTTTTTCTATAAATGCATCTAACCTGTTATTAAATAGTTTTTCTAATATTTTAGAGAATTGTGGAAGTAAAGAGACGGGTCTATAGTTTGTGAAGTGGTGCTTGCTCCCAGTTTTAAACAGAGGTATAACTTTAGCTATTTTCATTTCATTTGGAAATGCGCCGGTTTGAAATGACAAATTCCAGATATATGTTAATGGTTTTGATATCCCTGTAATGACCTTTTTTACCAATGCCATACTAATGTCATTGGAGTCAGTGGACATTTTGTTCTTACATTTGTTTACAATATCCAACACTTCTTCTTCACCCACTGCATTTAAAAACATAGAATTGGGATTTCTCTCCAACAATCCCTCCATATTTTTACCAGTTGTCCGTGGATCTGGGATTTTTTTTGCAAGTTCGGGTCCAATACTTACAAAGAATTTATTGAAGGCATTAGCCACATCTTCCATATTATCATTTTCTTTACCATCATTCGTGAAATACGTTGGATAGTTAATTGAAGAGGTACTGTTTCTTATAATACTGTTTAATAAATTCCATATTCCTTTGATATTGTTTTTATTATCATCTAGTAATTTCTTATAATACTCTCTCTTATTTGACCTTATAATATGAGTTAATTTGTTTTTATATTTTTTATATTTATTTTCTGCTTCTTTTGTTTTCAATCTTATAAATTCTCTGTAAAGAGTGTTTTTCTTTTTGCAAGCATTTTGTAATCCCTTTGTGATCCAAGGACAATTAGTATATTTTCTTTTACTGGTGCATTCTTTTATTGGGCAATTTTTATCATATACTGACCTAAATATTCTCAAGAATATATTGTAAGCGCTATTAACATCACCATTTTCATAAATTACATCCCAATTCTGCTCCAGTAAATCATGTTTAAATGAACTAATAGATTCCTCTGATCTCGTTCTTCTGTATTGGGTTGGCTTTTCTATTTTTTTTGTCCTGTAGTTTCCATTAAATATCAGAAAAACTGGGAGGTGGTCAGTGATATCTTTGATCAATAGCCCACTTACGGTCTTATTCTCAATATCATTAGTGAATATGTTGTCGATTAGAGTGGCAGAGTGGGACGTAATTCGACTGGGTCTGGTGATTTTGGGATATAGACTCATACTGTACATTGTGTCAATGAAATTATCTATATCATTATTTTTACTGGGATTTAACATGTCAATATTAAAGTCTCCACAAATGAAGACAGCTTTATTAACATTACTCTTCTTTGAAAACAAGCATTCCATCCAATCTGTAAAACATTCAATGCTTGTACCTGGCGATCTGTATATACAACTAATAATGACATTTCTACTTTTTTCCATACAAATTTCAACTGTTAGACATTCAAGTAGGTTATCAACCACAGTTGTCATATCATCCAGACGTTTGAATCTCAAGGTGTTGTCCACATAGATTGCCACCCCTCCACCCCCCTTGTTTTGTCTATTCATATTAATAAAGTCATAACCATCCAGTTCAAAATCTGTCACTTTTTCACTGTTAATCCAAGTTTCAGATACTGCAATTATGTTAAATGGTTGAGAAAAGGTGTGTAAATAGTCCTTGATGTCCTTGAAATTCCTGTTTAGGCTTCTACTATTAAAATGGATAATGGACAATTTGCCCTTAGTAATAATATTCTGGTTGTACTGTTCATTGGTGTAGTAGCAGCAGTTCTCATTGATATTGAGGAGGAAATTATTGTCCGGGTCTATATCATGTTCCAAGTCTTGTAGGTGGTGCTCAGTGTATTGAGATGCTTTCAACTGTACATTGTCATATTCACTTACCAACTGAATTATGTGGCTAGTGTCATCTTGCGTATTGTCAATGTGTGTCATGATTGTGTTTAATCACTTTTACCTTACAGTCCAGTTCAAACGTCATATTCGTTCAGATCTTCGATGTTTCTAATCACCAGCACTTTGGCGTTCTCCGGAGTACCGTTGAGTTTGATGAATACTTTACAGTTTGCAGTCCAAGTTTGTAGAATTTTCTTCTCTCTCCTCATTTGGCGTGCTTTTCGGGCTATATCAGCATTTCGTTTGGTCAAATGGTCGTTCATATACACGGTTGTTCCTTTTAGCTTTCTTCCCTGTTTTAGCAACGCGATCTTGTTCTTTCTGTTTACAAATCTCAGGACTACGCTCGGCTTGTCGTTTGTTCCTCTCCTGGGCAAAAGGTGACATGCTTCGATGCTGTTACAGTCCAGTTGTATGTCCTTGGACTGCATGAATACCGCCACCTGTCGCTCCATTGAAATGATATCCAACTCCGCCGGCTCCTCTCCTTTCGCTGGGTTTACCGCTCGTGCGTAAGACCGGGGTTTGATGCTAAGTCCGGTGATGATGACATCATTAACCCGTGTGTACTGCTCAATATCAGCAACTCTGTTCTCCAGGATTGCGATTTTCTTATCTTTCTCCAGATTGTCAGCCCTCATCTGATCCAGCTGCACAACAAGGGCCATGATGGTTTTCTGCTGCTCCTTGATCGTAGCAACTTCCTCGATCAGAGTGTCGATTGACTTTTTAAGTTCGCTATAATCAGCCTTGGGCGCCATCTCGTCTTTGTAATAGCGCTCCGGCTAGTTACTCCAGATATGCACTTGTTAAATTAATTGCAAACTTTCTCCTTACATTATTAAACTTAAATGTTTGGAGTAAAATTTGCGAGCGCCGGTTCAGCTACCGGAACAGGAAGTGAGCTCTGAGTGTGACACTTAAGATTCAGTCCTACACTTCGCTGAAAGTGTGAATAAGACGCTTGATAACTCACTTTTAGTAATTCTAAGACGCTTGATAAATACGGCCCCAGGTCTTTAGATTCCATTCTAGCCTAGCTGCTCTTTATTATTCCAATACCTGAGCTTGGAATTTCCTGCTGGCGTAATAAATTATAGCAAGAATGGATGTGCTAAATATTTTGGAATACATCATCCTTATGTTGTATCATTTGGCAACTTGGAGTCCCTCCGGGGTCTGTTCTTAGACCTCTGTTATTTCAACTTGACATGCTTATCAGGTAAATATAAATAAATACAGATGTGTACTTCCAGTGACCTTATTTAGGTCCCTGTTAAATAAGGACATGGACATGTACTTGTCTCCAAGCAGTATTGTCTTCTAAAGATAAACATTAAGAAGTGTATTTGTATCTTCTACGTATAGGACATGATACTTGAACACAACTTTGCATGTTTGATGACAGTATGGAGTGTGTGTAGTGCACTTATACAACCTCTGTTGTCTGCTGCTCCTACACCCATATTTGAAAACTTATTCCAACTAAACAATCACATGTACGTAAGTATTCACAGACTTTGCTCAATACTTGTACTTTTGTCAGCAATTACACCTCAAGTCTTTTTGAACACCATGCCACAAGTTTGGCACACCTACAGTAACTTTGGGAACGTTCCTCTTTGCAGCAGCTCTCAAGCTCCATCAGGTTGGATGGGAAGGTTTTCATCCAGGATGTCTCTGTACATTGCTGCATTCATCTTAGTCTAGTCAGGGAGGTGACCAAGACCATGGTCACTCTGTCACAGCTACAGCATTCCTATGTGGAGAGAGGAGAACCTTCCAGAATCAGGCCTGTATGGTAGAGAGGCCACTTGGAAGACAATGCTGAGTAAAAAGTTTGCCAAAATGCACCTGAAAGACTCTCAGACCATGAGCAACTAAATTCTCTGGTCTGATAAGACACAGATTGAAATCTTTGGCACAAATGCCAGGCATCCTATTTGGAGGGAATCAGGCAGCGCTCATCAGCAGGTCAATAGCATCCCTACAGTGAACATGGTGGTGGCAGCATCATGCTGTGGGGATGCTTTTAGAAACAGGAAGTGGGAGACATGTAAGGACAGAGGGGAAGATGAATGCAGCAATGAACAGAGACATCCTGGATGAAAAGCAACACTTCCCATCCAACCTGATGGAGCTTGAGAGGTGCTGCAAAGAGGAATGGTTGAAAGTGCCCAAAGAGAGGTGTGCCAAGCTTGTGGTATCCTATTCAAAAAGACTTGAGGCATTAATTGCTGCTGAAGGTGCGTCAGTTAAGTATTGAGTGAAGGCTATAAATATTTATGTGCATGAGATTTATTTTTTTTAATACATTTGCACAAATTAAAATAAAAAAAAGTTCACATTGTCATTACAGGGTATTGTGCATAGAATGTTGAGGTCAAAAATGAATTTATTTCATTTTGGAATAAGGCTTTAATGTAACAAAATATGAAAAAAAAGTGCTGTAAACACTTCCCAGATGCACTGTATTTTAAAAACAAGTAATTGCCACATAACCCTGGAATTATTTGAACTATGCAGTATATGAAATGTATTTTACAGACAAGACAAGGAACGCTGGAATGATGCAAAAGTGTATATTCGTAGATGTGTGTACATTTATAGAAATGTGTTCCTCAAATGTGACTTCTTTGTGTTAGTGATATGATGCATGCAAATATAGCGTATATATATATATGGGGTGAAGGAGTGATGCATGGAAATATAGCATATATATATATATATATATATATATATATATATATATATATATATATATATATATGGGGTGAAGGGGTGATGCATGGAAATATAGCATATATATATATGGGGTGAAGGAGTGATGTATGGAAATATAGCATATATATATATGGGGTGAAGGAGTGATGTATGGAAATATAGCATATATATATATGGGGTGAAGGAGTGATGTATGGAAATATAGCATATATATATATGGGGTGAAGGGGTGACGCATGGAAATATAGCGTATATACAGTATATATATATGGGGTGAAGGAGTGATACATGGAAATATAGCGTATATATATATATGGGGTGAAGGAGTGATGCATGGAAATATAGCATATATATATATATATATATATATATATATATATGGGGTGAAGAAGTGATACATGGAAACATAGCGTATATATATATGGGGTGAAGGAGTGATGCATGGAAATATAGCGTATATACAGTATATATATATATATGGGGCATACTTGCCAACCCTCCCGTATTTTCCGGGAGACTCCCGAAATTCAGCGCCTCTCCCGAAAACCTCCCGGGACAAATTTTCTCCCGAAAATCTCCCGAAATTCAGGCGGACTCAGGTCCTCCACAATATAAAAAAGCATACCTGCCCAATGACGTTATAACTGTAGAATGATGGAGGGCGAGTTGTTGGTTTCTTATGTGGGTTTATTGTTAGGCAGTTTCATTAACGTCCTCCCAGCGTGGCAACAACACACAACAACAGCAGTCACTTTTTTGTATACCGTAAAGCAGTTCGTCTGCCGTAAACAGCAATGTTGTGACACTCTTAAACAGGACAATACTGCCATCTAGTGCATATGTGTGTGTATATATGTAAATAAATGAACACTGAAATTCAAGTATTTATTTTATATATATATATATATATAAATATATATATATATATATATATATGAACTACTTGACTTGGTGAATTCGAGCTGTAAATATACTCCTCCCCTTTTAGCCACACCCCCGTCCCACCCCGACCACGCCCACCCCCACCCCCTCCCCCCAACTCCCGAAATGGGAGGTCTCAAGGTTGGCAAGTATGATATGGGGTGAAGCAGTGATACATGGAAATATAGCGTATATATATATGGGGTGAAGGAGTGATGCATGGAAATATAGCGTATATGTATATGGGGTGAAGGAGTGATACATGGAAATATAGCGTATATATATATGGGGTGAAGGAGTGATGTATGGAAATATAGCGTATATATATATGGGGTGAAGGAGTGATGCATGGAAATATAGCGTATATATATATGGGGTGAAGGAGTGATGTATGGAAATATAGCGTATATGTTTATGGGGTGAAGGAGTGATACATGGAAATATAGCGTATATATATATGGGGTGAAGGAGTGATACATGGAAATATAGCGTATATATATATGGGGTGAAGGAGTGATACATGGAAATATAGCGTATATATATATGGGGTGAAGGAGTGATGTATGGAAATATAGTGTATATATATATGGGGTGAAGGAGTGATGCATGGAAATATAGCGTATATGTTTATGGGGTGAAGGAGTGATACACGGAAATATAGCGTATATATATATGGGTGAAGGAGTGATGCATGGAAATATAGCGTATATATATATGGGGTGAAGGAGTGATGCATGGAAATATAGCGTATATATATATGGGGTGAAGGAGTGATGTATGGAAATATAGCGTATATATATATGGGGTGAAGGAGTGATGCATGGAAATATAGCGTATATATATATGGGGTGAAGGAGTGATGTATGGAAATATAGTGTATATATATATGGGGTGAAGGAGTGATGCATGGAAATATAGCGTATATGTTTATGGGGTGAAGGAGTGATACATGGAAATATAGCGTATATATATATGGGGTGAAGGAGTGATGCATGGAAATATAGCGTATATGTATATGGGGTGAAGGAGTGATACATGGAAATATAGCGTATATATATATGGGGTGAAGGAGTGATGCATGGAAATATAGCGTATATATATATATGGGGTGAAGGAGTGATGTATGGAAATATAGCGTATATATATATATGGGGTGAAGGAGTGATGCATGGAAATATAGCGTATATATATATGGGGTGAAGGAGTGATGTATGGAAATATAGCGTATATATATATGGGGTGAAGGAGTGATGCATGGAAATATAGCGTATATACAGTATATATAGATATGGGGTGAAGCAGTGATACATGGAAATATAGCGTATATATATATGGGGTGAAGGAGTGATGCATGGAAATATAGCGTATATACAGTATATATAGATATGGGGTGAAGCAGTGATACATGGAAATATAGCGTATATATATATGGGGTGAAGGAGTGATGCATGGAAATATAGCGTATATACAGTATATATATATATATGGGGTGAAGCAGTGATACATGGAAATATAGCGTATATACAGTATATATATATATGGGGTGAAGCAGTGATACATGGAAATATAGCGTATATGTATATGGGGTGAAGGAGTGATGTATGGAAATATAGCGTGTATACATATATGGGGTGAAGGAGTGATGCATGGAAATATAGCGTATATATATATGGGGTGAAGGAGTGATACATGGAAATATAGCGTGTATATATATATGGGGTGAAGGAGTGATGTATGGAAATATAGCGTATATATATATATGGGGTGAAGGGGTGATACATGGGATGATGCAACACTATGCCCTGATGTGGGATCTGAGCCCAGGATGTCGTTGTGGCTTGTGCAGCCCTTTGAGACACTCGTGATTTAGGGCTATATAAATACTGCGAAGTCTGGGAAGCTAAATAAGTCACACTTGGAAAGAATGAATTTCTTTATGTGTGCAATTGCAGTTAAGTCCACAGGAGAGCGTATGTTCCCCTCCAGAGTCTATTGCTGTCATTAAAAGACACTTGGGCAATAGCCAGAGTTTTTTCTTTATAAGTTTGGTCCTCTAAATAAGGGACACTCGGAAAGAATGCCGACTTTTCCCCCCCTGCGAAGTCTGGGACGCTAAATAAGGCACACTTGGAAATAATGAATTTCTTTGTGTGCAATTGCCGTTGAAGTCCACAGGAGGGCAGCAATTCCCCGCTGTCCTTTTTAGTCTTAATGTTGCTTTTTCTTTCCCAGCTCACCTGTCAGTCATCCTGAGCAGAAGTTATGTTGTTCGGTCCAAGTCGCAGACCCGCAGACGTGAGCACATCACCCCTATATTAGCGTCCCTTCACTGGCTCCCTGTGCGTTACCCAATCAATTTTAAACTCCTTCTATTTGTTTTTAAATGTCTAAACAACCTCGCTCCAACATATCTCTCCGACCTCCTTCAGCCTTACTGCCCCACCCGATCCTTAAGATCAGCCGATCAGCTGCTACTGACGGTCCTTGACACATGGCTGAAGCTTAGAGGTGACAGAGCTTTCGCCGCTGCTGCTCCCAAGCTCTGGAACGACCTACCTCTGAGTGTTAGACAAGCCTCCTCTCTTCCTGTTTTTAAATCTCTCTTAAAAACATACTTTTATTCCATGGCTTTTAACACTGAGTGATATCCATCCTGCTATGGCGCCCCATAATACACCTGCTGTCAACCTGTTTTTATGTTCTTTTTATTTTAGTTATTTATTTTTTATCCTGCTCTGTTTGTGTTGTGTTTGCTCGGTTCTCATATTATCTTTTAACCTGCCCATTGTACAGCACTTTGGCTACCCCTGTGGTAAATTGTAAATCTGATTTATAAATAAAGTTGATTTGATTTGATTTGAATGTCACAGTGGTATGACGACGGATGGGTCCTGTTCAGGTCCAGGTGGAAACGAAGACCGCAGTGCCAGTTTCCGCCTCCAGATTGGTTCCCCCCGGAAGACGGCCGTTATTACGACCCAGACGGCCGTTTTTCGCAGCGTTATCAGCATGCGCCTTGCAGAACTTATGCGGAGGTGGCACGAGGACACCAAAGATCCCACTTTGGTGGCCAACCTCGCCCACGCTCGAACACACGCCGCCATTATGGAGACGAACAGCAAGAGGTGCGCCACAGCGCCTCCCAGCAGCATTTTTGGAGCAGTGCACGCCCAGCTAAACAGAGCATGGGTTTTGCGCCTCAATTGTTTCATCTTCAGGCATACTTTATGCCTGAAAACTTACCTCAAAGGCTTCCCGCAGTCCTCCTCTTTCCAGGAGGACACGCAAGAAGTGCAAGGACGCTTCTGGGGGGAATGTACCAGTGACGTGCGGTGAGGTTGATGGCTGGTGAGGCACTGACTTCATCACAGTCAGATTTACAAACATTTGAACCCTAAAGAGTATCTTATTCACCATTTGATTGACAGCAGTTAACGGGTTATGTTTAAAAGCTCATACCAGCATTCTTCCCTGCTTGGCACTCAGCATCAAGGCTTGGAATTGGGGGTTAAATCACCTACAATTATTCCCGGGCGCGGCGCCACTGCTGCCCACTGCTCCCCTCACCTCCCAGGGGGTGATCAAGGGGATGGGTCAAATGCAGACAACAAATTTCATTACACCTAGTGTGTGTGTGACAATCATTGCTACTTTAACTTAACTTTAACTTTACACATACAAACTGTAGCACACAAAAAAGCACATTTAATAAAAACAACGTTATTATGGTCTTACCCAGAGGTGCTCACACTTTTTCTGCAGGCGAGCTACTTTTCAATTGATCAAGTCATGGGGATCTACCTCATTCATATATATCATTTATATTTACTTATTTATGAAATATATGTTTTGTTAACAAGTTAAAGGTGTTTAATGATAATGCAAGCATGTTTAACACATATAGTCCATCCATCCATCCATCCATCTTCTTCCGCTTATCCGAGGTCGGGTCGCGGGGGCAGCAGCCTAAGCAGGGAAGCCCAGAATTCCCTCTCCCCAGCCACTTCGTCCAGCTCCTCCCGGGGGATCCCGAGGCGTTCCCAGGCCAGCCGGGAGACATAGTCTTCCCAACGTGTCCTGGGTCTTCCCCGTGGCCTCCTACCGGTCGGACGTGCCCTAAACACCTCCAGAGGGAGGCGATCGGGTGGCATCCTGACCAGATGCCCGAACCACCTCATCTGGCTCCTCTCCATGTGGAGGAGCAGCGGCTTTACTTTGAGCTCCCCCCGGATGACAGAGCTTCTCACCCTATCTCTAAGGGAGAGCCCCGCCACCCGGCGGAAGAAACTCATTTGGGCCGCTTGTACACGTGATCTTGTCCTTTCGGTCATGACCCAAAGCTCATGACCATAGGTGAGGATGGGAACGTAGATCGACCGGTAAATCGAGAGCTTTGCCTTCCGGCTCAGCTCCTTCTTCACCACAACGGATCGATACAGCGTCCGCATTACTGAAGATGCCGCACCGATCCGCCTGTCGATCTCACGATCCACTCTTCCCTCACTCGTGAACAAGACTCCGAGGTACTTGAACTCCTCCACTTGGGGCAAGATCTCCTCCCCAACCCGAAGATGGCATTCCACCCTTTTCCGGGCGAGAACCATGGACTCGGACTTGGAGGTGCTGATTCTCATCCCAGTCGCTTCACACTCGGCTGCGAACCGATCCAGCGAGAGCTGAAGATCCTGGCCGGATGAAGCCTTCAGGACCACATCATCTGCAAAAATCAGAGACCTAATCCTGCAGCCACCAAACCAGATCCCCTCAACGCCTTGACTGCGCCTAGAAATTCTGTCCATAAAAGTTATGAACAGAATGGGTGACAAAGGGCAGCCTTGGCGGAGTCCAACCCTCACTGGAAACGTGTCCGACTTACTGCCGGCAATGCGGACCAAGCTCTGACACTGATCATACAGGGAGCGGACCGCCACAATCAGACAGTCCGATACCCCATACTCTCTGAGCACTCCCCACAGGACTTCCCGAGGGACACGGTCGAATGCCTTCTCCAAGTCCACAAAGTACATGTAGACTGGTTGGGCAAACTCCCATGCACCCTCAAGGACCCTGCCGAGAGTATAGAGCTGGTCCACAGTTCCACGACCAGGACGAAAACCACACTGTTCCTCCTGAATCCGAGGTTGGACTATCCGGCGTAGCCTCCTCTCCAGTACACCTGAATAGACCTTACCGGGAAGGCTGAGGAGTGTGATCCCACGATAGTTAGAACACACCCTCCGGTTCCCCTTCTTAAAGAGAGGAACCACCACCCCGGTCTGCCAATCCAGAGGTACCGCCCCCGATGTCCACGCGATGCTGCAGAGTCTTGTCAACCAAGACAGCCCCACAGCATCCAGAGCCTTAAGGAACTCCGGGCGGATCTCATCCACCCCCGGGGCCTTGCCACCGAGGAGCTTTTTAACTACCTCAGCAACCTCAGCCCCAGAAATAGAAGAGCCCACCACAGATTCCCCAGGCACTGCTTCCTCATAGGAAGACGTGTTGGTGGGATTGAGGAGGTCTTCGAAGTATTCCCTCCACCGATCCACAACATCCGCAGTCGAGGTCAGCAGAACACCACCCCCACCATACACGGTGTTGATAGTGCACTGCTCCCCCTTCCTGAGGCGGCGGATGGTGGTCCAGAATCGCTTCGAAGCCGTCCGGAAGTCGTTTTCCATGGCTTCCCCGAACTCCTCCCATGTCCGAGTTTTTGCCTCCGCAACCGCTGAAGCCGCACACCGCTTGGCCTGTCGGTACCTGTCCGCTGCCTCAGGAGTCCTATGAGCCAAAAGAACCCGATAGGACTCCTTCTTCAGCTTGACGGCATCCCTCACCGCCGGTGTCCACCAACGGCTTCTAGGATTACCGCCACGACAGGCACCAACTACCTTGCGGCCACAGCTCCAATCAGCTGCCTCGACAATAGAGGTGCGGAACATGGTCCACTCGGACTCAATGTCCAGCACCTCCCTCGTGACGTGTTCAAAGTTCTTCCGGAGGTGGGAATTGAAACTCTCTCTGACAGGAGACTCTGCCAGACGTTCCCAGCAAACCCTCACAATGCGTTTGGGCCTGCCAGGTCTGTCCGGCATCCTCCCCCACCATCGCAGCCAACTCACCACCAGGTGGTGATCAGTTGAAAGCTCCGCCCCTCTCTTCACCCGAGTGTCCAAAACATGAGGCCGCAAATCCGATGACACAACTACAAAGTCGATCATGGAACTGCGGCCTAGGGTGTCCTGGTGCCATGTGCACATATGGACACCCTTATGTTCGAACATGGTGTTCATTATGGACAATCTGTAACGGGCACAAAAGTCCAATAACAGAACACCACTCGGGTTCAGATCCGGTCGGCCATTCTTCCCAATCACGCCTCTCCAGGTTTCACTGTCGCTGCCAACATGAGCATTGAAGTCCCCCAGCAGAACGAGGGAATCACCCGGGGGAGCACTCTCAAGTACTCCCTCGAGCGAATCCAAAAAGGGTGGGTACTCTGAGCTGCGGTTTGGCGCGTAAGCGCAAACCACAGTCAGGACCCGTCCCCCCCACCCGAAGGCGGAGGGAAGCTACCCTCTCGTCCACCGGGTTGAACTCCAACGTGCAGGCTCTGAGCCGGGGGGCAACAAGAATTGCCACCCCAGCCCGTCGCCTCTCATTGCCGGCAACGCCAGAGTGGAAGAGAGTCCAGCCCCTCTCGAGAGAACTGGTTCCAGAGCCCTTGCTGTGCGTCGAAGTGAGTCCGACTATATCTAGCCGGAACTTCTCAACCTCGCGCACTAGCTCAGGCTCCTTCCCCCCCAGCGAGGTGACGTTCCACGTCCCAAGAGCTAGCTTCTGTAGCCGAGGATCGGACCGCCAAGTGCCCTGCCGTCGGCTGCCGCCCAGCTCACAATGCACCCGACCTCTATGGCCCCTGCTATGGGTGGTGAGCCCATTGGAGGGGGGACCCATGTTGCCTCTTCGGGCTGTGCCCGGCCGGGCCCCATGGGAACAGGCCCGGCCACCAGGCGCTCGCCATCGTGCCCCACCTCCGGGCCTGGCTCCAGAGGGGGGCCCCGGTGACCCGCGTCCGGGCGAGGGAAATCTGGGTCCTTTATTTTTATTCGTCATGGAGGTCTTCGAGCTGCTCTTTGTCTGATCCCTCACCTAGGACCAGTTTGTCTTGGGAGACCCTACCAGGGGGCATAAAGCCCCCGGACAACATAGCTCCTAGGATCATTGGGACACGCAAACTCCTCTACCACGGTAAGGTGGCAGCTCAGAGAGGAGACATAATATAGTTAATATTGTTAAGAAGTTAAAGGTGTTTAATGATAATACAAGCATGTTTAACACATATAGTTAATATTGTTAAGAAGTTAAAGGTGTTTAATGATAATACAAGAATGTTTAATACATATAGTTAATATTGTTAACAACTTAAAGGTGTTTAAAGATAACACAAGCATGTTTAACACATATAGTTAATATTGTTAACAAGTTAAGGTGTTTAAAGATAATACAAGCATGTTTAACACATATAGATTCCTTTCTTTCATGAAGACAAGAATATAAGTTGGTGTATTACCTGATTCTGATGACTTGCATTGATAGGAATCAGACAGTGGTGATGATAATGTCCGCATTTTCGAATGGAGGAGAAAAAAAGTCCTCCTTTCTGTCCAATACCACATGAAAGTGGTTGGTTTTTGGCATCTTATTTGTCCAGCTTCCATACTCCTTTGTATACACTTTACAAGAAATACATTGTCGGCAAACTCTGTAGCTTGCTAGCTTGTGCACGCCAGCTTTCTGAGACTCTTATTTTGTTAGCGCAACTGTGCAGTCGGTCTTTGGAGTTTTGACGACGGGTACGGCGCCAGAGTCTGTTGAAATAAAGTGTTTCTCGCCTTCCAGTCGGTAATTTTAATGAGCTGGCAGTAGCCAGCGTCATCTCAGAAGACCCTCGGGTGCCGTGAATGTCAATCAAGTGACGAAAGTGACGTCATAGTGAAGATTTATGATCGCTCATTTTTAGGACTATTTTTTTAATGCCTGGCTGGTGATCGACTGACACACCCTCCGAGATCGACCGGTAGCTCGCGATCGACGTAATGAGCACCCCTGGTCTTACCTTTACTTAAAAGTGCGGGAACAGTGGTGTTCGTGTTGGAGGAGTTGTGAATGAATGAAATATGAAATCCGTGCTGCAGTCTGCAGGTGTACCTAATGTTGTGTCCCTGCAGTCGTCACGGCTCCTCCGGCGCGAGCAATGTTGTTTTTGCACTTTTTGGCTTCTTGTTAAGTGACTTTTTTTGGGTGGATTCGGTCTTGCACGTGGAGGGTTTGGGTGTGGGCTTTGGTTGGAGTGGCGCTCCCGTCGGGGGGTGCAGTCTGCGGCGAAGCTAGGTGCCTTAACAAGCAGCAGGAGGCGGGATTACGCGAGCCCCAGCCAGTGCGTCTTCGCAGCAGTTTTATTGCTCAGCACAAGAAATACTTTATACACATACAGTTGTTGACAAAATACACTGTACATTATATACCTCAGCTAACTAAACTATGGAAATGTATTGTTAAGAACTGGTCAAGGGGGTGACCCCGGGATGCAGAGACGGGAGGCAAGTTTGAATAACAAAAATTAATACATTTAATAAGTCCAAAAAGTGTAACAAAAAGCGATGGGGCAAAAATGCACACCATGAAATACTAACTAAAACAGGTTCCTCAGTGGTCGACAGGGGAAAAAACCAGGGAGCACTCAGCACAGCATAATGTCCTTGCTGCCTCAAGGAGGCTGGGAAACAAACACAACAAGGTTAGAAATAACAGGACTAAGGAGAAATAACGTACCAGGATTGACGAGGCGAAGTAGGCGCCACCTGGTGGCTTACCTGGTTTCTCTGGAAAACAAACATAAAATGTATTTAAAAGTGTAGGGTCTAGGATAAGGGAACGCGAGACCCAGGATCGGTCCTCGGGGCCGTAGCCCTCCCAGTCCACCAGATACTGGAAACCCCTGCCCCTTCTCCTCACATCAAGAATGGCCTTGACAGAGAACGCAGGATGGCCATCAATAAGCCTGGGAGGTGGAGGAGGCCCCTCTGGAGGACTCAAGGGACTGGTGGAAACGGGCTTGATGAGTGAGACGTGGAACGAAGGATGTATCCTTAGGGAGTCAGGAAGGTGTAATTGAACGGCGGAGGGATTGATGATACGCTCAATGGAAAAAGGCCCAATAAATCTTGGCTGAAGCTTCTTAGAGTCCACTTGGAGAGGAAGATCACGAGACGACAACCACACCTTCTGACCGGGCTTGTAGTCTGGTGCTGTACTGCGGTGGCGGTTAGCAAGGCGCTGGTTGCGCTCTGAGGTGCGTAGCAATGCAGACCGGGTATTGCGCCAGGCTTGATGTGCGCGGTGCAGGTGGGCAGCCACAGATGGGACGGCGACCTCCTTTTCCAGAGAATTAAAAACGGGGGGTTGGTAACCGTAGGCAGAGTGAAAAGGTGACATACCTGTAGCCGAGCTGATGAGTGTATTATGTGCGTACTCTATCCACGGTAGACTGAACGCCCAGGAGGCCGGCTGCTGGTGGCAGACGCAGCGGATGGCGGCCTCTAGGTCTTGATTGGTGCGTTCAGTCTGACCGTTGGTCTGTGGGTGGTATCCTGAAGAAAGGCTGGGTGATGCTCC
Organism: Nerophis lumbriciformis; assembly: GCF_033978685.3. Lineage (NCBI taxonomy): Eukaryota > Metazoa > Chordata > Actinopteri > Syngnathiformes > Syngnathidae > Nerophis > Nerophis lumbriciformis. The sequence continues at coordinate 25,489,907 of NC_084584.2, read as the reverse complement.
TAATGCCTCGCAGAACGCCTTCCAAACAGCAGACAAGAATTGTGGACCTCTATCCGAAACCACATCCACCGGGATACCATGCAGCCGGAAGACATGGCGTACGAGCAGTTCAGCAGTCTCGAGTGCAGAGGGTAACTTGGCCAGAGCGACGAAATGGGCCATCTTAGAAAAGCGGTCAACCAAAGTCAATATCACTGTGTTGCCCTTGGATGGTGGAAGTCCTGTGACGAAGTCCAATGCCACATGGGACCACGGGCGGGAGGGAATGGGAAGCGGGCGCAGAAGACCGGCTGGTGCCCGGTGTGATGCTTTATTACGGGCACAATCAATCAATCAATCAATCAATCAATGTTTATTTATATAGCCCTAAATCACAAGTGTCTCAAAGGGCTGCACAAGCCACAACGACATCCTCGGTACAGAGCCCACATAAGGGCAAGGAAAAACTCACCCCAGTGGGACGTCGATGTGAATGACTGAGAAACCTTGGAGAGGACCGCATATGTGGGTAACCCCCCCCTCTAGGGAGACCGAATGCAATGGATGTCGAGTGGGTCTAACATACTATTGTGAGAGTACAGTCCATAGTGGATCCAGCATAACAGTAAGAGTCCAGTCCACAGTGGGGTCAGCAGGAAACCATCCCGAGCGGAGACGGGTCAGCAGCGCAGAGATGTTCCCAGCCGATGCACAGGCGAGCGGTCCATCCCGGGTCCCGACTCTGGACAGCCAGCACCCCATCCATGGCCACCGGACCTGAGTGTCTCCCCCTCCACAAGGGAGAGGGGGGAGCAGAGGAGAGGAGAAAAGAAAAGAAACGGCAGATCAACTGGTCTAAAAAAAGGGGGCTATTCAAAGGCTAGAGTATACAAATGAGTTTTAAGATGGGATTTAAATGTTTCTACTGAGGTAGCATCTCTAATTGTTACCGAGAGGGCATTCCATAGTACTGGAGCCCGAATAGAAAACGCTCTATAGCCCGCAGACTTTTTTTGGGCTCTGGGAATCACTAATAAGCCGGAGTTCTTTGAACGCAGATTTCTTGCCGGGACATATGGTACAATACAATCAGCAAGATAGGATGGAGCTAGACCGTGTAGTATTTTATACGTAAGTAGTAAAACCTTAAAGTCGCATCTTAAGTGCACAGGAAGCCAGTGCAGGTGAGCCAGTATAGGCGTAATATGATCAAACTTTCTTGTTCTTGTCAAAAGTCTAGCAGCCGCATTTTGTACCAATTGTAATCTTTTAATGCTAGATATAGGGAGACCCGAAAATAATACGTTACAGTAATCAAGACGAGACGTAACGAACGCATGAATAATGATCTCAGCGTCGCTAGTGGACAAAATGGAACGAATTTTAGCGATATTACGGAGATGAAAGAAGGCCGTTTTAGTAACACTCTTAATGTGTGACTCAAACGAGAGAGTTGGGTCGAAGATAATACCCAGATTCTTTACTGATTCGCCTTGTGTAATTGTTTGGTTGTCAAATGTTAAGTTGGTATTATTAAATAAATGTCGGTGTTTAGCAGGACCGATAATCAGCATTTCCGTTTTCTTGGCGTTGAGTTGCAAGAAGTTAGCGGACATCCATTGTTTAATTTCATTAAGACACGCCTCCAGCTGACTACAATCCGGCGTGTTGGTCAGCTTTAGGGGCATGTAGAGTTGGGTGTCATCAGCATAACAATGAAAGTTAACACCGTATTTGCGTATGATGTCGCCTAGCGGCAGCATGTAAATACTAAAGAGTGCAGGGCCAAGAACCAAACCCTGAGGAACTCCGCACGTTACCTTAACATAGTCCGAGGTCACATTATTATGGGAGACGCATTGCATCCTGTCAGTAAGATAAGAGTTAAACCACGACAAGGCTAAGTCTGACATACCAATACGTGTTTTGATACGCTCTAATAAAATTTTATGATCGACGGTATCAAAAGCAGCGCTAAGATCAAGAAGCAGCAACATAGATGACGCATCAGAATCCATCGTTAGCAATAGATCATTAGTCATTTTTGCGAGGGCTGTCTCCGTAGAGTGATTTGCCCTGAAACCGGATTGAAAAGGTTCACAGAGATTGTTAGACACTAAGTGTTCATTTAGCTGCTGTGCGACAATTTTTTCGAGGATTTTCGAGATAAAGGGAAGGTGGGACACCGGCCGGTAGTTTACCATGAGGTCAGGATCAAGGTTAGGTCTTTTGAGCAGAGGATGAATAACCGCTTTCTTGAATGCTAGTGGAACAGTGCCAGAGGAAAGTGATAAGTTTATAATATTTAGCACTGATGGACCTAATAATACAAAAAAATCCTTGATAAGTTTCCCAGGAAATGGGTCAAGTAAACATGTTGTTTGTTTTGTCCCATTAACACATCTTAACAATTCCTCTGTTATTTCATCAAAGAGAGAGAAACTATTTTGGAGGGCATTATCCGTCGTAGATACAGTCGTATCTGTGTTAATAGAACCCAGTTGTAGCTGCGATGCGTTGTCTTTAATCTCCTTTCTAATGAGTTCAATTTTCTTATTAAAGAAATTCATAAAATCATCTGCCGAGTAGGTGGAGCTACTGGGAGGAGTCCCTTGTTGGGTTAGCGATGCTACTGTACTAAACAAAAACTTTAGGATCATTTTTGTTGAGGTGGATGAGATTTGAGTAATATTTAGCTTTAGCTAAGGTAAGCAAGTGTTTGTAAGTTATTAAACTATCACTCCATGCTTGATGGAAAACCTCAAGTTTAGTAGCACGTCATTTGCGTTCCAGCTTTCTACATGATAATTTATGGGCTCTAGTTTCTTCTGTAAACCATGGGGTGCGCCTTTTAGGGGCTCTTTTTAGCTTTAGCGGTGCTATACTATCAATGGTGTCGCGCAGGGCGTCGTTAAAGTTGTTAGTGAGGTTATCAATAGAGCCGACATAATTTGGGAATGGTGCCATTACCGAAGGCAGCAGGCCAGCAAGAGTCATCGTTGTGGCAGCATTAATGTTGCGGCTGCTATAGTATTTATTATTATTAGTTTGTTGACAATGAGTCAGAACTTCAAATTTTATAAGGTAATAATCGGACAATACTTTAGTATACGGGAGTATCGTAACTTTGGAGGTGGTGACACCCCTGATCAGCACTAGATCTATCGTATTACCGTTGCGATGTGTAGGTTCATTTATTATTTGTGTAAGACCACAGCTATCAATTATAGTCTGGAGCGCCATGCACTGAGGGTCCGATGGGGTATTCATATGGATATTAAAGTCCCCCATTATGATTATATTGTCGGCGTGCGTCACTAAATCAGCAACAAACTCTGAAAATTCACTGATGAAGTCCGAATTGGGTCCTGGGGGGCGATAGATAACAGCCAGGTGGAGAGGCAGCGGTGTGACAAACCTCATAGTAAGCATCTCAAACGAGTTATATTTATTATTTAGGTTCGGGGTAAGGTTAAAGTTTTTGTTGTATTTGAGTGCGACTCCCCCACCCCTTTTAATGGGACGGGCAATATGCGTTCCCGCATAGCCAGGAGGAGACGCCTCACCCAGCGCAAAGAAATCGTCTGGTTTGAGCCAGGTCTCGGCGAGACCAATGACGTCAAGATTATTGTCTCTAATGACCTCATTAACTAATAGCGTTTTGGAAGATAATGATCTTATGTTTAAGAAGCCCATATTATAGGTAGTGGGCTGTTTTGAGGAGTTTTTGTTGACATTATCCGTAGTAGCAATATTAATAATGTTGCGTTTATTATGTGTAGTGCACTTTAAATAATTTCGACCATATCTAGGAATTGATATGACGGGAATTTTCCGATTGTTTGCTTGATGTTGTGATAAACTGAACGCATCATAACTTGCCACCTCAGTAGAGTGCATGTCTACTTCTGACACAGAAAAAACATTTTTTGAGTTGTGTATTGTTGTAAAATAATTGCTATGTGTGCAGGTATTATCCAGCCTGGCGCTGGCTAGTTCTATTTTAACTAACTTCTCACCCGGACTAGCGCTTCTTTGAGGATTAGCCTTTCGCTTTGTTGTTAGCCCCGCTCGGCATCCCCGCTTCTGCTTCCGCTCACACCGCTTACGTGTCTTCCGTTGACGGTCCCCGCTGGCACTTAACTCCGCTGCTTCAGAGGCCGCTGGATGTAGCCAGCGAAGTAATCCCATGCTAGCGAGGAGGTCCAAAGTACACGCATCTTTCAGCCTATAACGGCCCGATCTATCCACATCCAGAATCGTCTGTCGGTCGTATCTGATCACGAAGTGTCCACGCTGTGAGCCAGCCATGAAATAGACAGAATTGACGGGTATTTTTGCCAAATCGCTCTACACTTCCAAGAGCGTCTGCAAGCTGCTGCCATCAGGGCGCCGCAATCTTGTCATTTTTTGAATTTTTTGTAAGGGTCCCGCCTTACGAAATTTTTGCAAAATTTTTTTTTCGTAAACTATACATTTTCTTCTATTTTTAAGTTGTGTTGGGACACCTGATGACGTTTTGAGACATTTTATACAACTACAGCAGCAGAAATGTGCTGCTGAAGCAAGTCCGTTTTTTTGAATTTTTTGTAAGGGTCCCGCCTTACGAAATTTTAGCAAACATTTTTTTCCGTAATTTATGCATTTTCTTCTATTTTTAGGTTGTGTCGGGACACCTGATGACGTTTTCAGACATTTTTTACAACTACAGCAGCAGAAATGTGCTGCTGAAGCAAGTCCGTTTTTTAAAATTTTTTTAAGGGTCCCGCCTTTCGAAATTTTAGCAAATTTTTTTTTCCGTAAACGATGCATTTTCTTCTATTTTTAGGTTGTGTCGGGACACCTGATGACATTTTGAGACATTTTATACAACTACATTAGCAGAAATGTGCTGCTGAAGCAAGTCCGTTTTTTTGAATTTTTTGTAAGGGTCCCGCCTTACGAAATTTTAGCAAATTTTTTTTTTCGTAAACGATGCATTTTCTTCTATTTTTAGGTTGTGTCGGGACTCCTGATGACATTTTGAGACATTTTATACAACTACAGCAGCAGAAATGTGCTGCTGAAGCAAGTCCGTTTTTTTGAATTTCTTGTAAGGGTCCCACCTTACGAAATTTTTGCAAAATTTTTTTCCGTAAACTATGCATTTTCTTCTATTTTTAGGTTGTGTCGGGACTCCTGATGACGTTTTGAGACATTTTATACAACTACAGCACCAGAAATGTGCTGCTGAAGCAAGTCCGTTTTTTTAAATTTTTTGTAAGGGTCCCGCCTTTCGAAATTTTAGCAAAATTTTTTTTTCGTGAATTATGCATTTTCTTCTATTTTTAGGTTTTCGGGGGACCTGATGACGTTTTGAGACATTTTATACAACTACAGCAGCAGAAATGTGCTGCTGAAGCAAGTCCGTTTTTTTGAATTTTTTGTAAGGGTCCCACCTTACGAAATTTTAGCAAAAATTTTTTCCGTAAACTATGCATTTTCTTCTATTTTTAGGTTGTGTCGGGACTCCTGATGACGTTTTGAGACATTTTATACAACTACAGCAGCAGAAATGTGCTGCTGAAGCAAGTCCGTTCTTTTGAATTTTTTGTAAGGGTCCCGCCTTACGAAATTTTAGCAAACATTTTTTTCCGTAATTTATGCATTTTCTTCTATTTTTAGGTTGTGTCGGGACACCTGATGACGTTTTGAGACATTTTATACAACTACAGCACCAGAAATGTGCTGCTGAAGCAAGTCCGTTTTTTTGAATTTTTTGTAAGGATCCCGCCTTACGAAATTTTAGCTAAATTTTTTTTTCGTAAACGATGCATTTTCTTCTATTTTTAGGTTGTGTCGGGACTCCTGATGACGTTTTGAGACATTTTATACAACTACAGCAGCAGAAATGTGCTGCTGAAGCAAGTCCGTTTTTTTGAATTTTTTGTAAGGGTCCCGCCTTACGAAATTTTAGCAAACATTTTTTTCCGTAATTTATGCATTTTCTTCTATTTTTAGGTTGTGTCGGGACACCTGATGACGTTTTCAGACATTTTTTACAACTACAGCAGCAGAAATGTGCTGCTGAAGCAAGTCCGTTTTTTAAAATTTTTTTAAGGGTCCCGCCTTTCGAAATTTTAGCAAATTTTTTTTTCCGTAAACGATGCATTTTCTTCTATTTTTAGGTTGTGTCGGGACACCTGATGACATTTTGAGACATTTTATACAACTACATTAGCAGAAATGTGCTGCTGAAGCAAGTCCGTTTTTTTGAATTTTTTGTAAGGGTCCCGCCTTACGAAATTTTAGCAAATTTTTTTTTTCGTAAACGATGCATTTTCTTCTATTTTTAGGTTGTGTCGGGACTCCTGATGACATTTTGAGACATTTTATACAACTACAGCAGCAGAAATGTGCTGCTGAAGCAAGTCCGTTTTTTTGAATTTCTTGTAAGGGTCCCACCTTACGAAATTTTTGCAAAATTTTTTTCCGTAAACTATGCATTTTCTTCTATTTTTAGGTTGTGTCGGGACTCCTGATGACGTTTTGAGACATTTTATACAACTACAGCACCAGAAATGTGCTGCTGAAGCAAGTCCGTTTTTTTAAATTTTTTGTAAGGGTCCCGCCTTTCGAAATTTTAGCAAAATTTTTTTTTCGTGAATTATGCATTTTCTTCTATTTTTAGGTTTTCGGGGGACCTGATGACGTTTTGAGACATTTTATACAACTACAGCAGCAGAAATGTGCTGCTGAAGCAAGTCCGTTTTTTTGAATTTTTTGTAAGGGTCCCACCTTACGAAATTTTAGCAAAAATTTTTTCCGTAAACTATGCATTTTCTTCTATTTTTAGGTTGTGTCGGGACTCCTGATGACGTTTTGAGACATTTTATACAACTACAGCAGCAGAAATGTGCTGCTGAAGCAAGTCCGTTCTTTTGAATTTTTTGTAAGGGTCCCGCCTTACGAAATTTTAGCAAACATTTTTTTCCGTAATTTATGCATTTTCTTCTATTTTTAGGTTGTGTCGGGACACCTGATGACGTTTTGAGACATTTTATACAACTACAGCACCAGAAATGTGCTGCTGAAGCAAGTCCGTTTTTTTGAATTTTTTGTAAGGATCCCGCCTTACGAAATTTTAGCTAAATTTTTTTTTCGTAAACGATGCATTTTCTTCTATTTTTAGGTTGTGTCGGGACTCCTGATGACGTTTTGAGACATTTTATACAACTACAGCAGCAGAAATGTGCTGCTGAAGCAAGTCCGTTTTTTTGAATTTTTTGTAAGGGTCCCGCCTTACGAAATTTTAACAAACATTTTTTTCCGTAATTTATGCATTTTCTTCTATTTTTAGGTTGTGTCGGGACACCTGATGACGTTTTGAAACATTTTATACAACTACAGCACCAGAAATGTGCTGCTGAAGCAAGTCCGTTTTTTTTAATTTTTTGTAAGGATCCCGCCTTACGAAATTTTAGCTAAATTTTTTTTTCGTAAGCGATGCATTTTCTTCTATTTTTAGGTTGTGTCGGGACACCTGATGACGTTTTGAGACATTTTATACAACTACAGCAGCAGAAATGTGCTGCTGAAGCAAGTCCGTTTTTTTGAATTTTTTGTAAGGGTCCCGCCTTACGAAATTTTAGCAAAAGTTTTTTTCGTAAACGATGCATTTTCTTCTATTTTTAGGTTGTGTCGGGACACCTGATGACGTTTTGAGACATTTTATACAACTACAGCACCAGAAATGTGCTGCTGAAGCAAGTCCGTTTTTTTGAATTTTTTGTAACGGTCCCGCCTTACGATATTTTAGCAAAGTTTTTTTTTCGTAAACGATGCATTTTCTTCTATTTTTTGGTTGTGTCGGGACACCTGATTATGTTTTGAGACATTTTATACAACTACAGCACCAGAAATGTGCTGCTGAAGCAAGTCCGTTTTTTTGAATTTTTTGTAAGGGTCCCGCCTTACGAATTTTTAGCAAATTTTTTTTTCCGTAAACGATGCATTTTTTTCTATTTTTAGGTTGTGTCGGGATACCTGATTATGTTTTCAGACATTTTATACAACTACAGCAGCAGAAATGTGCTGCTGAAGCAAGTCCGTTTTTTTAATTTTTTTGTAAGGGTCCCGACTTATGAAATTTTAGCAAAAAATTTGTTTCGTAAACTATGCATTTTCTTCTATTTTTAGGTTGTGTCGGGACACCTGATGACGTTTTGAGACATTTTATACAACTACAGCACCAGAAATGTGCTGCTGAAGCAAGTCCGTTTTTTTGAATTTTTGTAACGGTCCCGCCTTACGATATTTTAGCAAATTTTTTTTTCCGTAAACGATGCATTTTCTTCTATTTTTTGGTTGTGTCGGGACACCTGATTATGTTTTGAGACATTTTATACAACTACAGCAGCAGAAATGTGCTGCTGAAGCAAGTCCGTTTTTTTGAATTTTTTGTAAGGGTCCCGCCTTACGAAATTTTAGCAAACATTTTTTTCCGTAATTTATGCATTTTCTTCTATTTTTAGGTTGTGTCGGGACACCTGATGACGTTTTGAGACATTTTATACAACTACAGCACCAGAAATGTGCTGCTGAAGCAAGTCCGTTTTTTTGAATTTTTTGTAAGGGTCCCGCCTTACGAAATTTTAACAAACATTTTTTTCCGTAATTTATGCATTTTCTTCTATTTTTAGGTTGTGTCGGGACACCTGATGACGTTTTGAGACATTTTATACAACTACAGCACCAGAAATGTGCTGCTGAAGCAAGTCCGTTTTTATTAATTTTTTGTAAGGATCCCGCCTTACGAAATTTTAGCTAAATTTTTTTTTCGTAAGCGATGCATTTTCTTCTATTTTTAGGTTGTGTCGGGACACCTGATGACGTTTTGAGACATTTTATACAACTACAGCAGCAGAAATGTGCTGCTGAAGCAAGTCCGTTTTTTTGAATTTTTTGCAAGGGTCCCGCCTTACGAAATTTTAGCAAAAATTTATTTCCGTAAACTATGCATTTTCTTCTATTTTTAGGTTGTGTCGGGACACCTGATGACGTTTTGAGACATTTTATACAACTACAGCACCAGAAATGTGCTGCTGAAGCAAGTCCGTTTTTTTGAATTTTTGTAACGGTCCCGCCTTACGATATTTTAGCAAATTTTTTTTTTCGTAAACGATGCATTTTCTTCTATTTTTTGGTTGTGTCGGGACACCTGATTATGTTTTGAGACATTTTATACAACTACAGCACCAGAAATGTGCTGCTGAAGCAAGTCCGTTTTTTTGAATTTTTTGTAAGGGTCCCGCCTTACGAATTTTTAGCAAATTTTTTTTTCCGTAAACGATGCATTTTTTTCTATTTTTAGGTTGTCGGGATACCTGATTATGTTTTCAGACATTTTATACAACTACAGCAGCAGAAATGTGCTGCTGAAGCAAGTCCGTTTTTTAAATTTTTTTGTAAGGGTCCCGACTTATGAAATTTTAGCAAAAAATTTGTTTCGTAAACGATGCATTTTCTTCTATTTTTAGGTTGTGTCGGGACACCTGATGACGTTTTGAGACATTTTATACAACTACAGCACCAGAAATGTGCTGCTGAAGCAAGTCCGTTTTTTTGAATTTTTTGTAAGGGTCCCGCCTTTCGAAATTTTAGCAAATTTTTTTTTCGTAAACGATGCATTTTATTCTATTTTTAGGTTGTGTCGGGACACCTGATGACGTTTTGAGACATTTTATACAACTACATTAGCAGAAATGTGCTGCTGAAGCAAGTCAGTTTTTTTGCATTTTTTGTAAAGGTCCCGCCTTACGAAATTTTAGCAATTTTTTTTTTTCGTAAACGATGCATTTTCTTCTATTTTTAGGTTGTGTAGGGACACCTGATGACATTTTGAGACATTTTATACAACTACAGCACCAGAAATGTGCTGCTGAAGCAAGTCCGTTTTTTTGAATTTTTTGTAAGGGTCCCGCCTTACGAAATTTTAGCAAATTTTTTTTTTCGTAAACGATGCATTTTCTTCTATTTTTAGGTTGTGTCGGGACACCTGATGACGTTTTGAGACATTTTATACAACTACAGCAGCAGAAATGTGCTGCTGAAGCAAGTCCGTTTTTTTGAATTTTTTGTAAGGGTCCCGCCTTACGAAATTTTAGCAAAAATTTATTTCCGTAAACTATGCATTTTCTTCTATTTTTAGGTTGTGTCGGGACACCTGATGACGTTTTGAGACATTTTATACAACTACAGCACCAGAAATGTGCTGCTGAAGCAAGTCCGTTTTTTTGAATTTTTTGTAACGGTCCCGCCTTACGATATTTTAGCAAATTTTTTTTTTCGTAAACGATGCATTTTCTTCTATTTTTTGGTTGTGTCGGGACACCTGATTATGTTTTGAGACATTTTATACAACTACAGCACCAGAAATGTGCTGCTGAAGCAAGTCCGTTTTTTTGAATTTTTTGTAAGGGTCCCGCCTTACGAATTTTTAGCAAATTTTTTTTTCCGTAAACGATGCATTTTTTTCTATTTTTAGGTTGTGTCGGGATACCTGATTATGTTTTCAGACATTTTATACAACTACAGCAGCAGAAATGTGCTGCTGAAGCAAGTCCGTTTTTTTAATTTTTTTGTAAGGGTCCCGACTTATGAAATTTTAGCAAAAAATTTGTTTCGTAAACGATGCATTTTCTTCTATTTTTAGGTTGTGTCGGGACACCTGATGACGTTTTGAGACATTTTATACAACTACAGCACCAGAAATGTGCTGCTGAAGCAAGTCCGTTTTTTTGAATTTTTTGTAAGGGTCCCGCCTTTCGAAATTTTAGCAAATTTTTTTTTCGTAAACGATGCATTTTATTCTATTTTTAGGTTGTGTCGGGACACCTGATGACGTTTTGAGACATTTTATACAACTACATTAGCAGAAATGTGCTGCTGAAGGAAGTCAGTTTTTTTGCATTTTTTGTAAAGGTCCCGCCTTACGAAATTTTAGCAAATTTTTTTTTTCGTAAACGATGCATTTTCTTCTATTTTTAGGTTGTGTAGGGACACCTGATGACATTTTGAGACATTTTATACAACTACATTAGCAGAAATGTGCTGCTGAAGCAAGTCCGTTTTTTTGAATTTTTTGTAAGGGTCCCGCCTTACGAAATTTTAGCAAATTTTTTTTTTCGTAAACGATGCATTTTCTTCTATTTTTAGGTTGTGTCGGGACTCCTGATGACATTTTGAGACATTTTATACAACTACAGCAGCAGAAATGTGCTGCTGAAGCAAGTCCATTTTTTTGAATTTTTTGTAAGGGTCCCGCCTTACGAAATTTTAGCAAAAGTTTTTTTCGTAAACGATGCATTTTATTCTATTTTTAGGTTGTGTCGGGATTCCTGATGACGTTTTGAAACATTTTATACAACTACAGCAGCAGAAATGTGCTGCTGAAGCAAGTCCGTTTTTTTGAATTTTTTGTAAGGGTCCCGCCTTACGAAATTTTAGCAAATTTTTTTTTTCGTAAACGATGCATTTTCTTCTATTTTTAGGTTGTGTCGGGACACCTGATGACGTTTTGAGACATTTTATACAAGTACAGCAGCAGAAATGTGCTGCTGAAGCAAGTCAGTTTTTTTGAATTTTTTGTAAGGGTCCCGCCTTACGAAATTTTAGCAATTTTTTTTTTTCGTAAATGATGAGATTTCTTCTATTTTTAGGTTGTGTCGGGACTCCTGATGACATTTTGAGACATTTTATACAACTACAGCAGCAGAAATGTGCTGCTGAAGCAAGTCCGTTTTTTTGAATTTTTTGTAAGGGTCCCGCCTTACGAAATTTTAGCAAATTTTTTTTTTCGTAAACGATGCATTTTCTTCTATTTTTTGGTTGTGTCGGGACACCTGATTATGTTTTGAGACATTTTATACAACTACAGCACCAGAAATGTGCTGCTGAAGCAAGTCCGTTTTTTAAATTTTTTTGTAAGGGTCCCGACTTATGAAATTTTAGCAAAAAATTTGTTTCGTAAACGATGCATTTTCTTCTATTTTTAGGTTGTGTCGAGACACCTGATGACGTTTTGAGACATTTTATACAACTACATTAGCAGAAATGTGCTGCTGAAGCAAGTCAGTTTTTTTGCATTTTTTGTAAAGGTCCCGCCTTACGAAATTTTAGCAAAATTTTTTTTTCGTAAACGATGAGATTTCTTCTATTTTTAGGTTGTGTCGGGACACCTGATGACATTTTGAGACATTTTATACAACTACAGCAGCAGAAATGTGCTGCTGAAGAAAGTCCGTTTTTTAAAATTTTTTGTAAGGGTCCCGCCTTACGAAATTTTAGCAAAAATTTACTTCTGTAAATTATGCATTTTTTTTCTATTTTTAGGTTGTGTCGGGACACCTGATTATGTTTTGAGACATTTTATACAACTACAGCATCAGAAATGTGCTGCTGAAGCAAGTCCGTTTTTTTAAATTTTTTGCCTTACGAAATTTTAGCAAAATTTTTTTTTCGTAAACGATTTATTTTCTTCTATTTTTAGGTTGTGTCGGGACTCCTGATGACATTTTGAGACATTTTATACAACTACAGCATCAGAAATGTGCTGCTGAAGCAAGTCCGTTTTTTTAAATTTTTTGCCTTTCGAAATTTTAGCAAAATTTTTTTTCCGTAAACGATGCATTTTCTTCTATTTTTTGGTTGTGTCGGGACACCTGATTATGTTTTGAGACATTTTATACAACTACAGCAGCAGAAATGTGCTGCTGAAGCAAGTCCGTTTTTTTGAATTTTTTGTGAGGGTCCCGACTTACGAAATTTTAGCAAAATTTTTTTTTCGTAAACGATGCATTTTCTTCTATTTTTTGGTTGTGTCGGGACACCTGATTATGTTTTGAGACATTTTATACAACTACAGCAGCAGAAATGTGCTGCTGAAGCAAGTCCGTTTTTTTGAATTTTTTGTAAGGGTCCCGCCTTTCGAAATTTTAGCAAAAATTTTTTTTCGTGAACTATGAATTTTTTTCTATTTTTAGGTTTTCGGGGGACCTGATGACGTTTTGAGACATTTTATACAACTACAGCAGCAGAAATGTGCTGCTGAAGCAAGTCCGTTTTTTTGAATTTTTTGTAAGGGTCCCGCCTTACGAAATTTTAGCAAAACATTTTTTCCGTAAACTATGCATTTTCTTCTATTTTTAGGTTGTGTCGGGACACCTGATGACGTTTTGAGACATTTTATACAACTACAGCAGCAGAAATGTGCTGCTGAAGCAAGTCCGTTTTTTTGAATTTTTTGAAAGGGTCCCGCCTTACGAAATTTTAGCAAAAATTTTTTTTCGTAAGCGATGCATTTTCTTCTATTTTTAGGTTGTGTCGGGACACCTGATGACGTTTTGAGACATTTTATACAACTACAGCAGCAGAAATGTGCTGCTGAAGCAAGTCCGTTCTTTTGAATTTTTTGTAAGGGTCCCGCCTTACGAAATTTTAGCAAACATTTTTTTCCGTAATTTATGCATTTTCTTCTATTTTTAGGTTGTGTCGGGACTCCTGATGACGTTTTGAGACATTTTATACAACTACAGCAGCAGAAATGTGCTGCTGAAGCAAGTCCGTTCTTTTGAATTGTTTGTAAGGGTCCCGCCTTACGAAATTTTAGCAAACATTTTTTTCCGTAATTTATGCATTTTCTTCTATTTTTAGGTTGTGTCGGGATACCTGATGACGTTTTGAGACATTTTATACAACTACAGCAGCAGAAATGTGCTGCTGAAGCAAGTCCGTTTTTTTGAATTGTTTGTAAGGGTCCCGCCTTACGAAATTTTAGCTAAATTTTTTCTTCGTAAACGATGCATTTTGTTCTATTTTTAGGTTGTGTCGGGACTCCTGATGACATTTTGAGACATTTTATACAACTACAGCAGCAGAAATGTGCTGCTGAAGCAAGTCCGTTTTTTTAAATTTTTTGTAAGGGTCCCGCTTTACGAAATTTTAGCAAACATTTTTTTTCGTGAACTATGCATTTTCTTCTATTTTTAGGTTTTCGGGGGACCTGATGACGTTTTGAGACATTTTATACAACTACAGCAGCAGAAATGTGCTGCTGAAGCAAGTCCGTTTTTTTGAATTTTTTGTAAGGGTTCCGCCTTACGAAATTTTAGCAAAACATTTTTTTCGTAAACGATGCATTTTCTTCTATTTTTAGGTTGTGTCGGGACACCTGATGACGTTTTGAGACATTTTATACAACTACAGCAGCAGAAATGTGCTGCTGAAGAAAGTCCGTTTTTTTAAATTTTTTGTAAGGGTCCCGCCTTACGAAATTTTAGCAACATTTTTTTTTCGTAAACGATGCATTTTCTTCTATTTTTAGGTTGTGTCGGGACTCCTGATGACATTTTGAGACATTTTATACAACTACAGCACCAGAAATGTGCTGCTGAAGCAAGTCCGTTTTTTTGAATTTTTTGTAAGGGTCCCGCCTTACGAAATTTTAGCTAAATTTTTTTTTCGTAAACGATGCATTTTCTTCTATTTTTAGGTTGTGTCGGGACACCTGATGACGTTTTGAGACATTTTATACAACTACAGCAGCAGAAATGTGCTGCTGAAGCAAGTCCGTTTTTTTGAAATTTTTGTAAGGGTCCCACCTTACGAAATTTTTGCAAAATTTTTTTCCGTAAACTATGCATTTTCTTCTATTTTTAGGTTGTGTCGGGACTCCTGATGACGTTTTGAGACATTTTATACAACTACAGCACCAGAAATGTGCTGCTGAAGTAAGTCCGTTTTTTTAAATTTTTTGTAAGGGTCCCGCCTTTCGAAATTTTAGCAAAAATTTTTTTCCGTAAACTATGCATTTTCTTCTATTTTTTGGTTGTGTCGGGACACCTGATTATGTTTTGAGACATTTTATACAACTACAGCAGCAGAAATGTGCTGCTGAAGCAAGTCCGTTTTTTTGAATTTTTTGTGAGGGTCCCGCCTTACGAAATTTTAGCAACATTTTTTTTTCGTAAACTATGCATTTTCTTCTATTTTTAGGTTGTGTCGGGACACCTGATGACATTTTGAGACATTTTATACAACTACAGCAGCAGAAATGTGCTGCTGAAGCAAGTCCGTTTTTTTAAATTTTTTGTAAGGGTCCCGCTTTACGAAATTTTAGCAAACATTTTTTTTCGTGAACTATGCATTTTCTTCTATTTTTAGGTTTTCGGGGGACCTGATGACGTTTTGAGACATTTTATACAACTACAGCAGCAGAAATGTGCTGCTGAAGCAAGTCCGTTTTTTTGAATTTTTTGTAAGGGTTCCGCCTTACGAAATTTTAGCAAAACATTTTTTCCGTAAACTATGCATTTTCTTCTATTTTTAGGTTGTGTCGGGACACCTGATGACGTTTTGAGACCTTTTATACAACTACAGCAGCAGAAATGTGCTGCTGAAGCAAGTCCGTTCTTTTGAATTGTTTGTAAGGGTCCCGCCGTACGAAATTTTAGCAAACATTTTTTTCCGTAATTTATGCATTTTCTTCTATTTTTAGGTTGTGTCGGGACACCTGATGACGTTTTGAGACCTTTTATACAACTACAGCAGCAGAAATGTGCTGCTGAAGCAAGTCCGTTTTTTTGAATTTTTTGTAAGGGTCCCGCCTTACGAAATTTTAGCAATTTTTTTTTTTCGTAAATGATGAGATTTCTTCTATTTTTATGTTGTGTCGGGACTCCTGATGACATTTTGAGACATTTTACACAACTACAGCAGCAGAAATGTGCTGCTGAAGCAAGTCCGTTTTTTTGAATTTTTTGTAAGGGTCCCGCCTTACGAAATTTTAGCAAAAGTTTTTTTCGTAAACGATGCATTTTATTCTATTTTTAGGTTGTGTCGGGATTCCTGATGACGTTTTGAAACATTTTATACAACTACAGCAGCAGAAATGTGCTGCTGAAGCAAGTCCATTTTTTTGAATTTTTTGTAAGGGTCCCGCCTTACGAAATTTTAGCTAAATTTTTTTTTCGTAAACGATGCATTTTCTTCTATTTTTAGGTTGTGTCGGGACACCTGATGACGTTTTGAGACATTTTATACAACTACAGCAGCAGAAATGTGCTGCTGAAGCAAGTCCGTTTTTTTGAAATTTTTGTAAGGGTCCCACCTTACGAAATTTTTGCAAAATTTTTTTTCCGTAAACGATGCATTTTCTTCTATTTTTTGGTTGTGTCGGGACTCCTGATGACGTTTTGAGACATTTTATACAACTACAGCACCTGAAATGTGCTGCTGAAGCAAGTCCGTTTTTTTGAATTTTTTGTAAGGGTCCCGCCTTACGAAATTTTAGCAACATTTTTTTTTCGTAAACGATGCATTTTTTTCTATTTTTTGGTTGTGTCGGGACTCCTGATGACGTTTTGAGACATTTTATACAACTACAGCACCTGAAATGTGCTGCTGAAGCAAGTCCGTTTTTTTTAATTTTTTGTAAGGATCCCGCCTTACGAAATTTTAGCTAAATTTTTTTTTCGTAAGCGATGCATTTTCTTCTATTTTTAGGTTGTGTCGGGACACCTGATGACGTTTTGAGACATTTTATACAACTACAGCAGCAGAAATGTGCTGCTGAAGCAAGTCCGTTTTTTTGAATTTTTTGTAAGGGTCCCGCCTTACGAAATTTTAGCAAAAGTTTTTTTCGTAAACGATGCATTTTCTTCTATTTTTAGGTTGTGTCGGGACACCTGATGACGTTTTGAGACATTTTATACAACTACAGCACCAGAAATGTGCTGCTGAAGCAAGTCCGTTTTTTTGAATTTTTTGTAACGGTCCCGCCTTACGATATTTTAGCAAAGTTTTTTTTTCGTAAACGATGCATTTTCTTCTATTTTTTGGTTGTGTCGGGACACCTGATTATGTTTTGAGACATTTTATACAACTACAGCACCAGAAATGTGCTGCTGAAGCAAGTCCGTTTTTTTGAATTTTTTGTAAGGGTCCCGCCTTACGAATTTTTAGCAAATTTTTTTTTCCGTAAACGATGCATTTTTTTCTATTTTTAGGTTGTGTCGGGATACCTGATTATGTTTTCAGACATTTTATACAACTACAGCAGCAGAAATGTGCTGCTGAAGCAAGTCCGTTTTTTTAATTTTTTTGTAAGGGTCCCGACTTATGAAATTTTAGCAAAAAATTTGTTTCGTAAACTATGCATTTTCTTCTATTTTTAGGTTGTGTCGGGACACCTGATGACGTTTTGAGACATTTTATACAACTACAGCACCAGAAATGTGCTGCTGAAGCAAGTCCGTTTTTTTGAATTTTTGTAACGGTCCCGCCTTACGATATTTTAGCAAATTTTTTTTTCCGTAAACGATGCATTTTCTTCTATTTTTTGGTTGTGTCGGGACACCTGATTATGTTTTGAGACATTTTATACAACTACAGCAGCAGAAATGTGCTGCTGAAGCAAGTCCGTTTTTTTGAATTTTTTGTAAGGGTCCCGCCTTACGAAATTTTAGCAAACATTTTTTTCCGTAATTTATGCATTTTCTTCTATTTTTAGGTTGTGTCGGGACACCTGATGACGTTTTGAGACATTTTATACAACTACAGCACCAGAAATGTGCTGCTGAAGCAAGTCCGTTTTTTTGAATTTTTTGTAAGGGTCCCGCCTTACGAAATTTTAACAAACATTTTTTTCCGTAATTTATGCATTTTCTTCTATTTTTAGGTTGTGTCGGGACACCTGATGACGGTTTGAGACATTTTATACAACTACAGCACCAGAAATGTGCTGCTGAAGCAAGTCCGTTTTTATTAATTTTTTGTAAGGATCCCGCCTTACGAAATTTTAGCTAAATTTTTTTTTCGTAAGCGATGCATTTTCTTCTATTTTTAGGTTGTGTCGGGACACCTGATGACGTTTTGAGACATTTTATACAACTACAGCAGCAGAAATGTGCTGCTGAAGCAAGTCCGTTTTTTTGAATTTTTTGCAAGGGTCCCGCCTTACGAAATTTTAGCAAAAATTTATTTCCGTAAACTATGCATTTTCTTCTATTTTTAGGTTGTGTCGGGACACCTGATGACGTTTTGAGACATTTTATACAACTACAGCACCAGAAATGTGCTGCTGAAGCAAGTCCGTTTTTTTGAATTTTTGTAACGGTCCCGCCTTACGATATTTTAGCAAATTTTTTTTTTCGTAAACGATGCATTTTCTTCTATTTTTTGGTTGTGTCGGGACACCTGATTATGTTTTGAGACATTTTATACAACTACAGCACCAGAAATGTGCTGCTGAAGCAAGTCCGTTTTTTTGAATTTTTTGTAAGGGTCCCGCCTTACGAATTTTTAGCAAATTTTTTTTTCCGTAAACGATGCATTTTTTTCTATTTTTAGGTTGTCGGGATACCTGATTATGTTTTCAGACATTTTATACAACTACAGCAGCAGAAATGTGCTGCTGAAGCAAGTCCGTTTTTTAAATTTTTTTGTAAGGGTCCCGACTTATGAAATTTTAGCAAAAAATTTGTTTCGTAAACGATGCATTTTCTTCTATTTTTAGGTTGTGTCGGGACACCTGATGACGTTTTGAGACATTTTATACAACTACAGCACCAGAAATGTGCTGCTGAAGCAAGTCCGTTTTTTTGAATTTTTTGTAAGGGTCCCGCCTTTCGAAATTTTAGCAAATTTTTTTTTCGTAAACGATGCATTTTATTCTATTTTTAGGTTGTGTCGGGACACCTGATGACGTTTTGAGACATTTTATACAACTACATTAGCAGAAATGTGCTGCTGAAGCAAGTCAGTTTTTTTGCATTTTTTGTAAAGGTCCCGCCTTACGAAATTTTAGCAATTTTTTTTTTTCGTAAACGATGCATTTTCTTCTATTTTTAGGTTGTGTAGGGACATCTGATGACATTTTGAGACATTTTATACAACTACAGCACCAGAAATGTGCTGCTGAAGCAAGTCCGTTTTTTTGAATTTTTTGTAAGGGTCCCGCCTTACGAAATTTTAGCAAATTTTTTTTTTCGTAAACGATGCATTTTCTTCTATTTTTAGGTTGTGTCGGGACACCTGATGACGTTTTGAGACATTTTATACAACTACAGCAGCAGAAATGTGCTGCTGAAGCAAGTCCGTTTTTTTGAATTTTTTGTAAGGGTCCCGCCTTACGAAATTTTAGCAAAAATTTATTTCCGTAAACTATGCATTTTCTTCTATTTTTAGGTTGTGTCGGGACACCTGATGACGTTTTGAGACATTTTATACAACTACAGCACCAGAAATGTGCTGCTGAAGCAAGTCCGTTTTTTTGAATTTTTTGTAACGGTCCCGCCTTACGATATTTTAGCAAATTTTTTTTTTCGTAAACGATGCATTTTCTTCTATTTTTTGGTTGTGTCGGGACACCTGATTATGTTTTGAGACATTTTATACAACTACAGCACCAGAAATGTACTGCTGAAGCAAGTCCGTTTTTTTGAATTTTTTGTAACGGTCCCGCCTTACGATATTTTAGCAAATTTTTTTTTTCGTAAACGATGCATTTTCTTCTATTTTTTGGTTGTGTCGGGACACCTGATTATGTTTTCAGACATTTTATACAACTACAGCAGCAGAAATGTGCTGCTGAAGCAAGTCCGTTTTTTTAATTTTTTTGTAAGGGTCCCGACTTATGAAATTTTAGCAAAAAATTTGTTTCGTAAACGATGCATTTTCTTCTATTTTTAGGTTGTGTCGGGACACCTGATGACGTTTTGAGACATTTTATACAACTACAGCACCAGAAATGTGCTGCTGAAGCAAGTCCGTTTTTTTGAATTTTTTGTAAGGGTCCCGCCTTTCGAAATTTTAGCAAATTTTTTTTTCGTAAACGATGCATTTTATTCTATTTTTAGGTTGTGTCGGGACTCCTGATGACATTTTGAGACATTTTATACAACTACAGCAGCAGAAATGTGCTGCTGAAGCAAGTCCGTTTTTTTGAATTTTTTGTAAGGGTCCCGCCTTACGAAATTTTAGCAAAAGTTTTTTTCGTAAACGATGCATTTTCTTCTATTTTTAGGTTGTGTCGGGACTCCTGATGACATTTTGAGACATTTTATACAACTACAGCAGCAGAAATGTGCTGCTGAAGCAAGTCAGTTTTTTTGCATTTTTTGTAAAGGTCCCGCCTTACGAAATTTTAGCAAATTTTTTTTTTCGTAAACGATGCATTTTCTTCTATTTTTAGGTTGTGTCGGGACTCCTGATGACATTTTGAGACATTTTATACAACTACAGCAGCAGAAATGTGCTGCTGAAGCAAGTCCGTTTTTTTGAATTTTTTGTAAGGGTCCCGCCTTACGAAATTTTAGCAAAAGTTTTTTTCGTAAACGATGCATTTTATTCTATTTTTAGGCTGTGTCGGGATTCCTGATGACGTTTTGAAACATTTTATACAACTACAGCAGCAGAAATGTGCTGCTGAAGCAAGTCCGTTTTTTTGAATTTGTTGTAAGGGTCCCGCCTTACGAAATTTTAGCAAAAATTTTTTTCCGTAAACTATGCATTTTTTTCTATTTTTAGGTTGTGTCGGGATACCTGATGACGTTTTCAGACATTTTATACAACTACAGCACCAGAAATGTGCTGCTGAAGCAAGTCCGTTTTTTTGAATTTTTGTAACGGTCCCGCCTTACGATATTTTAGCAAATTTTTTTTTTCGTAAACGATGCATTTTCTTCTATTTTTTGGTTGTGTCGGGACACCTGATTATGTTTTGAGACATTTTATACAACTACAGCACCAGAAATGTGCTGCTGAAGCAAGTCCGTTTTTTTGAATTTTTTGTAAGGGTCCCGCCTTACGAAATTTTAGCAAATTTTTTTTTTCGTAAACGATGCATTTTCTTCTATTTTTAGGTTGTGTCGGGACACCTGATGACGTTTTGAGACATTTTATACAACTACAGCAGCAGAAATGTGCTGCTGAAGCAAGTCCGTTTTTTTGAATTTTTTGTAAGGGTCCCGCCTTACGAAATTTTAGCAAAAATTTATTTCCGTAAACTATGCATTTTCTTCTATTTTTAGGTTGTGTCGGGACACCTGATGACGTTTTGAGACATTTTATACAACTACAGCACCAGAAATGTGCTGCTGAAGCAAGTCCGTTTTTTTGAATTTTTTGTAACGGTCCCGCCTTACGATATTTTAGCAAATTTTTTTTTTCGTAAACGATGCATTTTCTTCTATTTTTTGGTTGTGTCGGGACACCTGATTATGTTTTGAGACATTTTATACAACTACAGCACCAGAAATGTACTGCTGAAGCAAGTCCGTTTTTTTGAATTTTTTGTAACGGTCCCGCCTTACGATATTTTAGCAAATTTTTTTTTTCGTAAACGATGCATTTTCTTCTATTTTTTGGTTGTGTCGGGACACCTGATTATGTTTTCAGACATTTTATACAACTACAGCAGCAGAAATGTGCTGCTGAAGCAAGTCCGTTTTTTTAATTTTTTTGTAAGGGTCCCGACTTATGAAATTTTAGCAAAAAATTTGTTTCGTAAACGATGCATTTTCTTCTATTTTTAGGTTGTGTCGGGACACCTGATGACGTTTTGAGACATTTTATACAACTACAGCACCAGAAATGTGCTGCTGAAGCAAGTCCGTTTTTTTGAATTTTTTGTAAGGGTCCCGCCTTTCGAAATTTTAGCAAATTTTTTTTTCGTAAACGATGCATTTTATTCTATTTTTAGGTTGTGTCGGGACTCCTGATGACATTTTGAGACATTTTATACAACTACAGCAGCAGAAATGTGCTGCTGAAGCAAGTCCGTTTTTTTGAATTTTTTGTAAGGGTCCCGCCTTACGAAATTTTAGCAAAAGTTTTTTTCGTAAACGATGCATTTTCTTCTATTTTTAGGTTGTGTCGGGACTCCTGATGACATTTTGAGACATTTTATACAACTACAGCAGCAGAAATGTGCTGCTGAAGCAAGTCAGTTTTTTTGCATTTTTTGTAAAGGTCCCGCCTTACGAAATTTTAGCAAATTTTTTTTTTCGTAAACGATGCATTTTCTTCTATTTTTAGGTTGTGTCGGGACTCCTGATGACATTTTGAGACATTTTATACAACTACAGCAGCAGAAATGTGCTGCTGAAGCAAGTCCGTTTTTTTGAATTTTTTGTAAGGGTCCCGCCTTACGAAATTTTAGCAAAAGTTTTTTTCGTAAACGATGCATTTTATTCTATTTTTAGGCTGTGTCGGGATTCCTGATGACGTTTTGAAACATTTTATACAACTACAGCAGCAGAAATGTGCTGCTGAAGCAAGTCCGTTTTTTTGAATTTGTTGTAAGGGTCCCGCCTTACGAAATTTTAGCAAAAATTTTTTTCCGTAAACTATGCATTTTTTTCTATTTTTAGGTTGTGTCGGGATACCTGATGACGTTTTCAGACATTTTATACAACTACAGCACCAGAAATGTGCTGCTGAAGCAAGTCCGTTTTTTTGAATTTTTGTAACGGTCCCGCCTTACGATATTTTAGCAAATTTTTTTTTTCGTAAACGATGCATTTTCTTCTATTTTTTGGTTGTGTCGGGACACCTGATTATGTTTTGAGACATTTTATACAACTACAGCACCAGAAATGTGCTGCTGAAGCAAGTCCGTTTTTTTGAATTTTTTGTAAGGGTCCCGCCTTACGAATTTTTAGCAAATTTTTTTTTCCGTAAACGATGCATTTTTTTCTATTTTTAGGTTGTGTCGGGATACCTGATTATGTTTTCAGACATTTTATACAACTACAGCAGCAGAAATGTGCTGCTGAAGCAAGTCCGTTTTTTTAATTTTTTTGTAAGGGTCCCGACTTATGAAATTTTAGCAAAAAATTTGTTTCGTAAACGATGCATTTTCTTCTATTTTTAGGTTGTGTCGGGACACCTGATGACGTTTTGAGACATTTTATACAACTACAGCACCAGAAATGTGCTGCTGAAGCAAGTCCGTTTTTTTGAATTTTTTGTAAGGGTCCCGCCTTTCGAAATTTTAGCAAATTTTTTTTTCGTAAACGATGCATTTTATTCTATTTTTAGGTTGTGTCGGGACACCTGATGACGTTTTGAGACATTTTATACAACTACAGCAGCAGAAATGTGCTGCTGAAGCAAGTCCGTTTTTTTGAATTTTTTGTAAGGGTCCCGCCTTACGAAATTTTAGCAAATTTTTTTTTTCGTAAACGATGCATTTTCTTCTATTTTTAGGTTGTGTCGGGACTCCTGATGACATTTTGAGACATTTTATACAACTACAGCAGCAGAAATGTGCTGCTGAAGCAAGTCCATTTTTTTGAATTTTTTGTAAGGGTCCCGCCTTACGAAATTTTAGCAAAAGTTTTTTTCGTAAACGATGCATTTTATTCTATTTTTAGGTTGTGTCGGGATTCCTGATGACGTTTTGAAACATATTATACAACTACAGCAGCAGAAATGTGCTGCTGAAGCAAGTCCGTTTTTTTGAATTTTTTGTAAGGGTCCCGCCTTACGAAATTTTAGCAAATTTTTTTTTTCGTAAACGATGCATTTTCTTCTATTTTTAGGTTGTGTCGGGACACCTGATGACGTTTTGAGACATTTTATACAAGTACAGCAGCAGAAATGTGCTGCTGAAGCAAGTCAGTTTTTTTGAATTTTTTGTAAGGGTCCCGCCTTACGAAATTTTAGCAATTTTTTTTTTTCGTAAATGATGAGATTTCTTCTATTTTTAGGTTGTGTCGGGACTCCTGATGACATTTTGAGACATTTTATACAACTACAGCAGCAGAAATGTGCTGCTGAAGCAAGTCCGTTTTTTTGAATTTTTTGTAAGGGTCCCGCCTTACGAAATTTTAGCAAATTTTTTTTTTCGTAAACGATGCATTTTCTTCTATTTTTTGGTTGTGTCGGGACACCTGATTATGTTTTGAGACATTTTATACAACTACAGCACCAGAAATGTGCTGCTGAAGCAAGTCCGTTTTTTAAATTTTTTTGTAAGGGTCCCGACTTATGAAATTTTAGCAAAAAATTTGTTTCGTAAACGATGCATTTTCTTCTATTTTTAGGTTGTGTCGAGACACCTGATGACGTTTTGAGACATTTTATACAACTACATTAGCAGAAATGTGCTGCTGAAGCAAGTCAGTTTTTTTGCATTTTTTGTAAAGGTCCCGCCTTACGAAATTTTAGCAAAATTTTTTTTTCGTAAACGATGAGATTTCTTCTATTTTTAGGTTGTGTCGGGACACCTGATGACATTTTGAGACATTTTATACAACTACAGCAGCAGAAATGTGCTGCTGAAGAAAGTCCGTTTTTTAAAATTTTTTGTAAGGGTCCCGCCTTACGAAATTTTAGCAAAAATTTACTTCTGTAAATTATGCATTTTTTTTCTATTTTTAGGTTGTGTCGGGACACCTGATTATGTTTTGAGACATTTTATACAACTACAGCAGCAGAAATGTGCTGCTGAAGCAAGTCCGTTTTTTTGAATTTTTTGTAAGGGTCCCGCCTTACGAAATTTTAGCAAAATTTTTTTTTCGTAAACGATTTATTTTCTTCTATTTTTAGGTTGTGTCGGGACTCCTGATGACATTTTGAGACATTTTATACAACTACAGCAGCAGAAATGTGCTGCTGAAGCAAGTCCGTTTTTTTAAATTTTTTGCCTTTCGAAATTTTAGCAAAATTTTTTTTCCGTAAACGATGCATTTTCTTCTATTTTTTGGTTGTGTCGGGACACCTGATTATGTTTTGAGACATTTTATACAACTACAGCAGCAGAAATGTGCTGCTGAAGCAAGTCCGTTTTTTTGAATTTTTTGTGAGGGTCCCGACTTACGAAATTTTAGCAAAATTTTTTTTTCGTAAACGATGCATTTTCTTCTATTTTTTGGTTGTGTCGGGACACCTGATTATGTTTTGAGACATTTTATACAACTACAGCAGCAGAAATGTGCTGCTGAAGCAAGTCCGTTTTTTTGAATTTTTTGTAAGGGTCCCGCCTTTCGAAATTTTAGCAAAAATTTTTTTTCGTGAACTATGAATTTTTTTCTATTTTTAGGTTTTCGGGGGACCTGATGACGTTTTGAGACATTTTATACAACTACAGCAGCAGAAATGTGCTGCTGAAGCAAGTCCGTTTTTTTGAATTTTTTGTAAGGGTCCCGCCTTACGAAATTTTAGCAAAACATTTTTTCCGTAAACTATGCATTTTCTTCTATTTTTAGGTTGTGTCGGGACACCTGATGACGTTTTGAGACATTTTATACAACTACAGCAGCAGAAATGTGCTGCTGAAGCAAGTCCGTTTTTTTGAATTTTTTGAAAGGGTCCCGCCTTACGAAATTTTAGCAAAAATTTTTTTTCGTAAGCGATGCATTTTCTTCTATTTTTAGGTTGTGTCGGGACACCTGATGACGTTTTGAGACATTTTATACAACTACAGCAGCAGAAATGTGCTGCTGAAGCAAGTCCGTTCTTTTGAATTTTTTGTAAGGGTCCCGCCTTACGAAATTTTAGCAAACATTTTTTTCCGTAATTTATGCATTTTCTTCTATTTTTAGGTTGTGTCGGGACTCCTGATGACGTTTTGAGACATTTTATACAACTACAGCAGCAGAAATGTGCTGCTGAAGCAAGTCCGTTCTTTTGAATTGTTTGTAAGGGTCCCGCCTTACGAAATTTTAGCAAACATTTTTTTCCGTAATTTATGCATTTTCTTCTATTTTTAGGTTGTGTCGGGATACCTGATGACGTTTTGAGACATTTTATACAACTACAGCAGCAGAAATGTGCTGCTGAAGCAAGTCCGTTTTTTTGAATTGTTTGTAAGGGTCCCGCCTTACGAAATTTTAGCTAAATTTTTTCTTCGTAAACGATGCATTTTGTTCTATTTTTAGGTTGTGTCGGGACTCCTGATGACATTTTGAGACATTTTATACAACTACAGCAGCAAAAATGTGCTGCTGAAGCAAGTCCGTTTTTTTAAATTTTTTGTAAGGGTCCCGCTTTACGAAATTTTAGCAAACATTTTTTTTCGTGAACTATGCATTTTCTTCTATTTTTAGGTTTTCGGGGGACCTGATGACGTTTTGAGACATTTTATACAACTACAGCAGCAGAAATGTGCTGCTGAAGCAAGTCCGTTTTTTTGAATTTTTTGTAAGGGTTCCGCCTTACGAAATTTTAGCAAAACATTTTTTTCGTAAACGATGCATTTTCTTCTATTTTTAGGTTGTGTCGGGACACCTGATGACGTTTTGAGACATTTTATACAACTACAGCAGCAGAAATGTGCTGCTGAAGAAAGTCCGTTTTTTTAAATTTTTTGTAAGGGTCCCGCCTTACGAAATTTTAGCAACATTTTTTTTTCGTAAACGATGCATTTTCTTCTATTTTTAGGTTGTGTCGGGACTCCTGATGACATTTTGAGACATTTTATACAACTACAGCACCAGAAATGTGCTGCTGAAGCAAGTCCGTTTTTTTGAATTTTTTGTAAGGGTCCCGCCTTACGAAATTTTAGCTAAATTTTTTTTTCGTAAACGATGCATTTTCTTCTATTTTTAGGTTGTGTCGGGACACCTGATGACGTTTTGAGACATTTTATACAACTACAGCAGCAGAAATGTGCTGCTGAAGCAAGTCCGTTTTTTTGAAATTTTTGTAAGGGTCCCACCTTACGAAATTTTTGCAAAATTTTTTTCCGTAAACTATGCATTTTCTTCTATTTTTAGGTTGTGTCGGGACTCCTGATGACGTTTTGAGACATTTTATACAACTACAGCACCAGAAATGTGCTGCTGAAGTAAGTCCGTTTTTTTAAATTTTTTGTAAGGGTCCCGCCTTTCGAAATTTTAGCAAAAATTTTTTTCCGTAAACTATGCATTTTCTTCTATTTTTTGGTTGTGTCGGGACACCTGATTATGTTTTGAGACATTTTATACAACTACAGCAGCAGAAATGTGCTGCTGAAGCAAGTCCGTTTTTTTGAATTTTTTGTGAGGGTCCCGCCTTACGAAATTTTAGCAACATTTTTTTTTCGTAAACTATGCATTTTCTTCTATTTTTAGGTTGTGTCGGGACACCTGATGACATTTTGAGACATTTTATACAACTACAGCAGCAGAAATGTGCTGCTGAAGCAAGTCCGTTTTTTTAAATTTTTTGTAAGGGTCCCGCTTTACGAAATTTTAGCAAACATTTTTTTTCGTGAACTATGCATTTTCTTCTATTTTTAGGTTTTCGGGGGACCTGATGACGTTTTGAGACATTTTATACAACTACAGCACCAGAAATGTGCTGCTGAAGCAAGTCCGTTTTTTTGAATTTTTTGTAAGGGTTCCGCCTTACGAAATTTTAGCAAAACATTTTTTCCGTAAACTATGCATTTTCTTCTATTTTTAGGTTGTGTCGGGACACCTGATGACGTTTTGAGACCTTTTATACAACTACAGCAGCAGAAATGTGCTGCTGAAGCAAGTCCGTTCTTTTGAATTGTTTGTAAGGGTCCCGCCGTACGAAATTTTAGCAAACATTTTTTTCCGTAATTTATGCATTTTCTTCTATTTTTAGGTTGTGTCGGGACACCTGATGACGTTTTGAGACATTTTATACAACTACAGCAGCAGAAATGTGCTGCTGAAGCAAGTCCGTTTTTTTGAATTTTTTGTAAGGGTCCCGCCTTACGAAATTTTAGCAATTTTTTTTTTTCGTAAATGATGAGATTTCTTCTATTTTTATGTTGTGTCGGGACTCCTGATGACATTTTGAGACATTTTACACAACTACAGCAGCAGAAATGTGCTGCTGAAGCAAGTCCGTTTTTTTGAATTTTTTGTAAGGGTCCCGCCTTACGAAATTTTAGCAAAAGTTTTTTTCGTAAACGATGCATTTTATTCTATTTTTAGGTTGTGTCGGGATTCCTGATGACGTTTTGAAACATTTTATACAACTACAGCAGCAGAAATGTGCTGCTGAAGCAAGTCCATTTTTTTGAATTTTTTGTAAGGGTCCCGCCTTACGAAATTTTAGCTAAATTTTTTTTTCGTAAACGATGCATTTTCTTCTATTTTTAGGTTGTGTCGGGACACCTGATGACGTTTTGAGACATTTTATACAACTACAGCAGCAGAAATGTGCTGCTGAAGCAAGTCCGTTTTTTTGAAATTTTTGTAAGGGTCCCACCTTACGAAATTTTTGCAAAATTTTTTTTCCGTAAACGATGCATTTTCTTCTATTTTTTGGTTGTGTCGGGACTCCTGATGACGTTTTGAGACATTTTATACAACTACAGCACCTGAAATGTGCTGCTGAAGCAAGTCCGTTTTTTTGAATTTTTTGTAAGGGTCCCGCCTTACGAAATTTTAGCAACATTTTTTTTTCGTAAACGATGCATTTTTTTCTATTTTTAGGTTGTGTCGGGTCATCTGATTATGTTTTGAGACATTTTATACAACTACAGCAGCAGAAATGTGCTGCTGAAGCAAGTCCGTTTTTTTGAATTTTTTGTAAGGGTCCCACCTTACGAAATTTTTGCAAAATTTTTTTCCGTAAACTATGCATTTTCTTCTATTTTTAGGTTGTGTCGGGACTCCTGATGACGTTTTGAGACATTTTATACAACTACAGCAGCAGAAATGTGCTGCTGAAGCAAGTCCGTTTTTTTGAATGTTTTGTAAGGGTCCCGCCTTACAAAATTTTAGCAAAAATTTATTTCCGTAAACTATGCATTTTCTTCTATTTTTAGGTTGTGTCGGGATACCTGATGACGTTTTCAGACATTTTATACAACTACAGCAGCAGAAATGTGCTGCTGAAGCAAGTCCGTTTTTTTTAATTTTTTGTAAGGGTCCCGCCTTACGAAATTTTAGCAAAATTTTTTTTTCGTAAACGATGCATTTTCTTCTATTTTTTGGTTGTGTCGGGACACCTGATGACGTTTTGAGACATTTTATACAACTACAGCAGCAGAAATGTGCGGCTGAAGCAAGTCCGTTTTTTTAATTTTTTTGTAAGGGTCCCGACTTATGAAATTTTTGCAAAAAATTTATTTCCGTAAACTATGCATTTTCTTCTATTTTTAGGTTGTGTCGGGATACCTGATGACGTTTTCAGACATTTTATACAACTACATTAGCAGAAATGTGCTGCTGAAGCAAGTCCGTTTTTTTTAATTTTTTGTAAAGGTCCCGCCTTACGAAATTTTAGCAAAAATTTACTTCCGTAAATTATGCATTTTTTTCTATTTTTAGGTTGTGTCGGGACACCTGATGACGTTTTGAGACATTTTATACAACTACAGCAGCAGAAATGTGCTGCTGAAGCAAGTCCGTTTTTTTGAAATTTTTGTAAGGGTCCCACCTTCCGAAATTTTTGCAAATTTTTTTTCCGTAAACTATGCATTTTCTTCTATTTTTAGGTTGTGTCGGGACTCCTGATGACGTTTTGAGACATTTTATACAACTACAGCACCAGAAATGTGCTGCTGAAGCAAGTCCGTTTTTTTAAATTTTTTGTAAAGGTCCCGCCTTACGAAATTTTAGCAAAAATTTACTTCCGTAAATTATGCATTTTTTTCTATTTTTAGGTTGTGTCGGGACACCTGATGACGTTTTGAGACATTTTATACAACTACAGCAGCAGAAATGTGCTGCTGAAGCAAGTCCGTTTTTTAGAAATTTTTGTAAGGGTCCCACCTTACGAAATTTTAGCTAAAATTTTTTTTCGTAAACGATGCATTTTCTTCTATTTTTAGGTTGTGTCGGGACTCCTGATGACATTTTGAGACATTTTATACAACTACAGCAGCAGAAATGTGCTGCTGAAGCAAGTCCGTTTTTTTGAAATTTTTGTAAGGGTCCCACCTTACGAAATTTTTGCAAAATTTTTTTCCGTAAACTATGCATTTTCTTCTATTTTTAGGTTGTGTCGGGACTCCTGATGACGTTTTGAGACATTTTATACAACTACAGCACCAGAAATGTGCTGCTGAAGCAAGTCCGTTTTTTTGAATTGTTTGTAAGGGTCCCGCCTTACGAAATTTTAGCAACATTTTTTTTTCGTAAACGATGCATTTTCTTCTATTTTTAGGTTGTGTCGGGACACCTGATGACGTTTTGAGACATTTTATACAACTACAGCAGCAGAAATGTGCTGCTGAAGAAAGTCCGTTTTTTTAAATTTTTTGTAAGGGTCCCGCCTTACGAAATTTTAGCAAAAGTTTTTTTCGTAAACGATGCATTTTATTCTATTTTTAGGTTGTGTCGGGATTCCTGATGACGTTTTGAGACATTTTATACAACTACAGCAGCAGAAATGTGCTGCTGAAGCAAGTCCGTTTTTTTGAATTTTTTGTAAGGGTCCCGCCTTACAAAATTTTAGCAAAAATGTATTTCCGTAAACTATGCATTTTCTTCTATTTTTGAGACATTTTATACAACTACAGCAGCAGAAATGTGCTGCTGAAGCAAGTCCGTTTTTTTTGGATTTTTTGTAAGGGTCCCGCCTTACGAAATTTTAGCAAACATTTTTTTCCGTAATTTATGCATTTTCTTCTATTTTTAGGTTGTGTCGGGACACCTGATGACGTTTTCAGACATTTTTTACAACTACAGCAGCAGAAATGTGCTGCTGAAGCAAGTCCGTTTTTTAAAATTTTTTTAAGGGTCCCGCCTTTCGAAATTTTAGCAAATTTTTTTTTCCGTAAACGATGCATTTTCTTCTATTTTTAGGTTGTGTCGGGACACCTGATGACATTTTGAGACATTTTATACAACTACATTAGCAGAAATGTGCTGCTGAAGCAAGTCCGTTTTTTTGAATTTTTTGTAAGGGTCCCGCCTTACGAAATTTTAGCAAATTTTTTTTTTCGTAAACGATGCATTTTCTTCTATTTTTAGGTTGTGTCGGGACTCCTGATGACATTTTGAGACATTTTATACAACTACAGCAGCAGAAATGTGCTGCTGAAGCAAGTCCGTTTTTTTGAATTTCTTGTAAGGGTCCCACCTTACGAAATTTTTGCAAAATTTTTTTCCGTAAACTATGCATTTTCTTCTATTTTTAGGTTGTGTCGGGACTCCTGATGACGTTTTGAGACATTTTATACAACTACAGCACCAGAAATGTGCTGCTGAAGCAAGTCCGTTTTTTTAAATTTTTTGTAAGGGTCCCGCCTTTCGAAATTTTAGCAAAATTTTTTTTTCGTGAATTATGCATTTTCTTCTATTTTTAGGTTTTCGGGGGACCTGATGACGTTTTGAGACATTTTATACAACTACAGCAGCAGAAATGTGCTGCTGAAGCAAGTCCGTTTTTTTGAATTTTTTGTAAGGGTCCCACCTTACGAAATTTTAGCAAAAATTTTTTCCGTAAACTATGCATTTTCTTCTATTTTTAGGTTGTGTCGGGACTCCTGATGACGTTTTGAGACATTTTATACAACTACAGCAGCAGAAATGTGCTGCTGAAGCAAGTCCGTTCTTTTGAATTTTTTGTAAGGGTCCCGCCTTACGAAATTTTAGCAAACATTTTTTTCCGTAATTTATGCATTTTCTTCTATTTTTAGGTTGTGTCGGGACACCTGATGACGTTTTGAGACATTTTATACAACTACAGCACCAGAAATGTGCTGCTGAAGCAAGTCCGTTTTTTTGAATTTTTTGTAAGGATCCCGCCTTACGAAATTTTAGCTAAATTTTTTTTTCGTAAACGATGCATTTTCTTCTATTTTTAGGTTGTGTCGGGACTCCTGATGACGTTTTGAGACATTTTATACAACTACAGCAGCAGAAATGTGCTGCTGAAGCAAGTCCGTTTTTTTGAATTTTTTGTAAGGGTCCCGCCTTACGAAATTTTAACAAACATTTTTTTCCGTAATTTATGCATTTTCTTCTATTTTTAGGTTGTGTCGGGACACCTGATGACGTTTTGAAACATTTTATACAACTACAGCACCAGAAATGTGCTGCTGAAGCAAGTCCGTTTTTTTTAATTTTTTGTAAGGATCCCGCCTTACGAAATTTTAGCTAAATTTTTTTTTCGTAAGCGATGCATTTTCTTCTATTTTTAGGTTGTGTCGGGACACCTGATGACGTTTTGAGACATTTTATACAACTACAGCAGCAGAAATGTGCTGCTGAAGCAAGTCCGTTTTTTTGAATTTTTTGTAAGGGTCCCGCCTTACGAAATTTTAGCAAAAGTTTTTTTCGTAAACGATGCATTTTCTTCTATTTTTAGGTTGTGTCGGGACACCTGATGACGTTTTGAGACATTTTATACAACTACAGCACCAGAAATGTGCTGCTGAAGCAAGTCCGTTTTTTTGAATTTTTTGTAACGGTCCCGCCTTACGATATTTTAGCAAAGTTTTTTTTTCGTAAACGATGCATTTTCTTCTATTTTTTGGTTGTGTCGGGACACCTGATTATGTTTTGAGACATTTTATACAACTACAGCACCAGAAATGTGCTGCTGAAGCAAGTCCGTTTTTTTGAATTTTTTGTAAGGGTCCCGCCTTACGAATTTTTAGCAAATTTTTTTTTCCGTAAACGATGCATTTTTTTCTATTTTTAGGTTGTGTCGGGATACCTGATTATGTTTTCAGACATTTTATACAACTACAGCAGCAGAAATGTGCTGCTGAAGCAAGTCCGTTTTTTTAATTTTTTTGTAAGGGTCCCGACTTATGAAATTTTAGCAAAAAATTTGTTTCGTAAACTATGCATTTTCTTCTATTTTTAGGTTGTGTCGGGACACCTGATGACGTTTTGAGACATTTTATACAACTACAGCACCAGAAATGTGCTGCTGAAGCAAGTCCGTTTTTTTGAATTTTTGTAACGGTCCCGCCTTACGATATTTTAGCAAATTTTTTTTTCCGTAAACGATGCATTTTCTTCTATTTTTTGGTTGTGTCGGGACACCTGATTATGTTTTGAGACATTTTATACAACTACAGCAGCAGAAATGTGCTGCTGAAGCAAGTCCGTTTTTTTGAATTTTTTGTAAGGGTCCCGCCTTACGAAATTTTAGCAAACATTTTTTTCCGTAATTTATGCATTTTCTTCTATTTTTAGGTTGTGTCGGGACACCTGATGACGTTTTGAGACATTTTATACAACTACAGCACCAGAAATGTGCTGCTGAAGCAAGTCCGTTTTTTTGAATTTTTTGTAAGGGTCCCGCCTTACGAAATTTTAACAAACATTTTTTTCCGTAATTTATGCATTTTCTTCTATTTTTAGGTTGTGTCGGGACACCTGATGACGTTTTGAGACATTTTATACAACTACAGCACCAGAAATGTGCTGCTGAAGCAAGTCCGTTTTTATTA
This sequence comes from Nerophis lumbriciformis, assembly GCF_033978685.3. Taxonomy (NCBI): domain Eukaryota; kingdom Metazoa; phylum Chordata; class Actinopteri; order Syngnathiformes; family Syngnathidae; genus Nerophis; species Nerophis lumbriciformis. The sequence goes on along the minus strand of NC_084584.2, from coordinate 25,456,570 downwards.
ATTTTTTGTAAGGATCCCGCCTTACGAAATTTTAGCTAAATTTTTTTTTCGTAAGCGATGCATTTTCTTCTATTTTTAGGTTGTGTCGGGACACCTGATGACGTTTTGAGACATTTTATACAACTACAGCAGCAGAAATGTGCTGCTGAAGCAAGTCCGTTTTTTTGAATTTTTTGTAAGGGTCCCGCCTTACGAAATTTTAGCAAAAATTTATTTCCGTAAACTATGCATTTTCTTCTATTTTTAGGTTGTGTCGGGACACCTGATGACGTTTTGAGACATTTTATACAACTACAGCACCAGAAATGTGCTGCTGAAGCAAGTCCGTTTTTTTGAATTTTTGTAACGGTCCCGCCTTACGATATTTTAGCAAATTTTTTTTTTCGTAAACGATGCATTTTCTTCTATTTTTTGGTTGTGTCGGGACACCTGATTATGTTTTGAGACATTTTATACAACTACAGCACCAGAAATGTGCTGCTGAAGCAAGTCCGTTTTTTTGAATTTTTTGTAAGGGTCCCGCCTTACGAATTTTTAGCAAATTTTTTTTTCCGTAAACGATGCATTTTTTTCTATTTTTAGGTTGTCGGGATACCTGATTATGTTTTCAGACATTTTATACAACTACAGCAGCAGAAATGTGCTGCTGAAGCAAGTCCGTTTTTTAAATTTTTTTGTAAGGGTCCCGACTTATGAAATTTTAGCAAAAAATTTGTTTCGTAAACGATGCATTTTCTTCTATTTTTAGGTTGTGTCGGGACACCTGATGACGTTTTGAGACATTTTATACAACTACAGCACCAGAAATGTGCTGCTGAAGCAAGTCCGTTTTTTTGAATTTTTTGTAAGGGTCCCGCCTTTCGAAATTTTAGCAAATTTTTTTTTCGTAAACGATGCATTTTATTCTATTTTTAGGTTGTGTCGGGACACCTGATGACGTTTTGAGACATTTTATACAACTACATTAGCAGAAATGTGCTGCTGAAGCAAGTCAGTTTTTTTGCATTTTTTGTAAAGGTCCCGCCTTACGAAATTTTAGCAATTTTTTTTTTTCGTAAACGATGCATTTTCTTCTATTTTTAGGTTGTGTAGGGACACCTGATGACATTTTGAGACATTTTATACAACTACAGCACCAGAAATGTGCTGCTGAAGCAAGTCCGTTTTTTTGAATTTTTTGTAAGGGTCCCGCCTTACGAAATTTTAGCAAATTTTTTTTTTCGTAAACGATGCATTTTCTTCTATTTTTAGGTTGTGTCGGGACACCTGATGACGTTTTGAGACATTTTATACAACTACAGCACCAGAAATGTGCTGCTGAAGCAAGTCCGTTTTTTTGAATTTTTTGTAACGGTCCCGCCTTACGATATTTTAGCAAATTTTTTTTTTCGTAAACGATGCATTTTCTTCTATTTTTTGGTTGTGTCGGGACACCTGATTATGTTTTGAGACATTTTATACAACTACAGCACCAGAAATGTACTGCTGAAGCAAGTCCGTTTTTTTGAATTTTTTGTAAGGGTCCTGCCTTACGAATTTTTAGCAAATTTTTTTTTCCGTAAACGATGCATTTTTTTCTATTTTTAGGTTGTGTCGGGATACCTGATTATGTTTTCAGACATTTTATACAACTACAGCAGCAGAAATGTGCTGCTGAAGCAAGTCCGTTTTTTTAATTTTTTTGTAAGGGTCCCGACTTATGAAATTTTAGCAAAAAATTTGTTTCGTAAACGATGCATTTTCTTCTATTTTTAGGTTGTGTCGGGACACCTGATGACGTTTTGAGACATTTTATACAACTACAGCACCAGAAATGTGCTGCTGAAGCAAGTCCGTTTTTTTGAATTTTTTGTAAGGGTCCCGCCTTTCGAAATTTTAGCAAATTTTTTTTTCGTAAACGATGCATTTTATTCTATTTTTAGGTTGTGTCGGGACTCCTGATGACATTTTGAGACATTTTATACAACTACAGCAGCAGAAATGTGCTGCTGAAGCAAGTCCGTTTTTTTGAATTTTTTGTAAGGGTCCCGCCTTACGAAATTTTAGCAAAAGTTTTTTTCGTAAACGATGCATTTTCTTCTATTTTTAGGTTGTGTCGGGACTCCTGATGACATTTTGAGACATTTTATACAACTACAGCAGCAGAAATGTGCTGCTGAAGCAAGTCAGTTTTTTTGCATTTTTTGTAAAGGTCCCGCCTTACGAAATTTTAGCAAATTTTTTTTTTCGTAAACGATGCATTTTCTTCTATTTTTAGGTTGTGTCGGGACTCCTGATGACATTTTGAGACATTTTATACAACTACAGCAGCAGAAATGTGCTGCTGAAGCAAGTCCGTTTTTTTGAATTTTTTGTAAGGGTCCCGCCTTACGAAATTTTAGCAAAAGTTTTTTTCGTAAACGATGCATTTTATTCTATTTTTAGGTTGTGTCGGGATTCCTGATGACGTTTTGAAACATTTTATACAACTACAGCAGCAGAAATGTGCTGCTGAAGCAAGTCCGTTTTTTTGAATTTGTTGTAAGGGTCCCGCCTTACGAAATTTTAGCAAAAATTTTTTTCCGTAAACTATGCATTTTTTTCTATTTTTAGGTTGTGTCGGGATACCTGATGACGTTTTCAGACATTTTATACAACTACAGCACCAGAAATGTGCTGCTGAAGCAAGTCCGTTTTTTTGAATTTTTGTAACGGTCCCGCCTTACGATATTTTAGCAAATTTTTTTTTTCGTAAACGATGCATTTTCTTCTATTTTTTGGTTGTGTCGGGACACCTGATTATGTTTTGAGACATTTTATACAACTACAGCACCAGAAATGTGCTGCTGAAGCAAGTCCGTTTTTTTGAATTTTTTGTAAGGGTCCCGCCTTACGAATTTTTAGCAAATTTTTTTTTCCGTAAACGATGCATTTTTTTCTATTTTTAGGTTGTGTCGGGATACCTGATTATGTTTTCAGACATTTTATACAACTACAGCAGCAGAAATGTGCTGCTGAAGCAAGTCCGTTTTTTTAATTTTTTTGTAAGGGTCCCGACTTATGAAATTTTAGCAAAAAATTTGTTTCGTAAACGATGCATTTTCTTCTATTTTTAGGTTGTGTCGGGACACCTGATGACGTTTTGAGACATTTTATACAACTACAGCACCAGAAATGTGCTGCTGAAGCAAGTCCGTTTTTTTGAATTTTTTGTAAGGGTCCCGCCTTTCGAAATTTTAGCAAATTTTTTTTTCGTAAACGATGCATTTTATTCTATTTTTAGGTTGTGTCGGGACACCTGATGACGTTTTGAGACATTTTATACAACTACATTAGCAGAAATGTGCTGCTGAAGGAAGTCAGTTTTTTTGCATTTTTTGTAAAGGTCCCGCCTTACGAAATTTTAGCAAATTTTTTTTTTCGTAAACGATGCATTTTCTTCTATTTTTAGGTTGTGTAGGGACACCTGATGACATTTTGAGACATTTTATACAACTACATTAGCAGAAATGTGCTGCTGAAGCAAGTCCGTTTTTTTGAATTTTTTGTAAGGGTCCCGCCTTACGAAATTTTAGCAAATTTTTTTTTTCGTAAACGATGCATTTTCTTCTATTTTTAGGTTGTGTCGGGACTCCTGATGACATTTTGAGACATTTTATACAACTACAGCAGCAGAAATGTGCTGCTGAAGCAAGTCCATTTTTTTGAATTTTTTGTAAGGGTCCCGCCTTACGAAATTTTAGCAAAAGTTTTTTTCGTAAACGATGCATTTTATTCTATTTTTAGGTTGTGTCGGGATTCCTGATGACGTTTTGAAACATTTTATACAACTACAGCAGCAGAAATGTGCTGCTGAAGCAAGTCCGTTTTTTTGAATTTTTTGTAAGGGTCCCGCCTTACGAAATTTTAGCAAATTTTTTTTTTCGTAAACGATGCATTTTCTTCTATTTTTAGGTTGTGTCGGGACACCTGATGACGTTTTGAGACATTTTATACAAGTACAGCAGCAGAAATGTGCTGCTGAAGCAAGTCAGTTTTTTTGAATTTTTTGTAAGGGTCCCGCCTTACGAAATTTTAGCAATTTTTTTTTTTCGTAAATGATGAGATTTCTTCTATTTTTAGGTTGTGTCGGGACTCCTGATGACATTTTGAGACATTTTATACAACTACAGCAGCAGAAATGTGCTGCTGAAGCAAGTCCGTTTTTTTGAATTTTTTGTAAGGGTCCCGCCTTACGAAATTTTAGCAAATTTTTTTTTTCGTAAACGATGCATTTTCTTCTATTTTTTGGTTGTGTCGGGACACCTGATTATGTTTTGAGACATTTTATACAACTACAGCACCAGAAATGTGCTGCTGAAGCAAGTCCGTTTTTTAAATTTTTTTGTAAGGGTCCCGACTTATGAAATTTTAGCAAAAAATTTGTTTCGTAAACGATGCATTTTCTTCTATTTTTAGGTTGTGTCGAGACACCTGATGACGTTTTGAGACATTTTATACAACTACATTAGCAGAAATGTGCTGCTGAAGCAAGTCAGTTTTTTTGCATTTTTTGTAAAGGTCCCGCCTTACGAAATTTTAGCAAAATTTTTTTTTCGTAAACGATGAGATTTCTTCTATTTTTAGGTTGTGTCGGGACACCTGATGACATTTTGAGACATTTTATACAACTACAGCAGCAGAAATGTGCTGCTGAAGAAAGTCCGTTTTTTAAAATTTTTTGTAAGGGTCCCGCCTTACGAAATTTTAGCAAAAATTTACTTCTGTAAATTATGCATTTTTTTTCTATTTTTAGGTTGTGTCGGGACACCTGATTATGTTTTGAGACATTTTATACAACTACAGCAGCAGAAATGTGCTGCTGAAGCAAGTCCGTTTTTTTGAATTTTTTGTAAGGGTCCCGCCTTACGAAATTTTAGCAAAATTTTTTTTTCGTAAACGATTTATTTTCTTCTATTTTTAGGTTGTGTCGGGACTCCTGATGACATTTTGAGACATTTTATACAACTACAGCATCAGAAATGTGCTGCTGAAGCAAGTCCGTTTTTTTAAATTTTTTGCCTTTCGAAATTTTAGCAAAATTTTTTTTCCGTAAACGATGCATTTTCTTCTATTTTTTGGTTGTGTCGGGACACCTGATTATGTTTTGAGACATTTTATACAACTACAGCAGCAGAAATGTGCTGCTGAAGCAAGTCCGTTTTTTTGAATTTTTTGTAAGGGTCCCGCCTTTCGAAATTTTAGCAAAAATTTTTTTTCGTGAACTATGAATTTTTTTCTATTTTTAGGTTTTCGGGGGACCTGATGACGTTTTGAGACATTTTATACAACTACAGCAGCAGAAATGTGCTGCTGAAGCAAGTCCGTTTTTTTGAATTTTTTGTAAGGGTCCCGCCTTACGAAATTTTAGCAAAACATTTTTTCCGTAAACTATGCATTTTCTTCTATTTTTAGGTTGTGTCGGGACACCTGATGACGTTTTGAGACATTTTATACAACTACAGCAGCAGAAATGTGCTGCTGAAGCAAGTCCGTTTTTTTGAATTTTTTGAAAGGGTCCCGCCTTACGAAATTTTAGCAAAAATTTTTTTTCGTAAGCGATGCATTTTCTTCTATTTTTAGGTTGTGTCGGGACACCTGATGACGTTTTGAGACATTTTATACAACTACAGCAGCAGAAATGTGCTGCTGAAGCAAGTCCGTTCTTTTGAATTTTTTGTAAGGGTCCCGCCTTACGAAATTTTAGCAAACATTTTTTTCCGTAATTTATGCATTTTCTTCTATTTTTAGGTTGTGTCGGGACTCCTGATGACGTTTTGAGACATTTTATACAACTACAGCAGCAGAAATGTGCTGCTGAAGCAAGTCCGTTCTTTTGAATTGTTTGTAAGGGTCCCGCCTTACGAAATTTTAGCAAACATTTTTTTCCGTAATTTATGCATTTTCTTCTATTTTTAGGTTGTGTCGGGATACCTGATGACGTTTTGAGACATTTTATACAACTACAGCAGCAGAAATGTGCTGCTGAAGCAAGTCCGTTTTTTTGAATTGTTTGTAAGGGTCCCGCCTTACGAAATTTTAGCTAAATTTTTTCTTCGTAAACGATGCATTTTGTTCTATTTTTAGGTTGTGTCGGGACTCCTGATGACATTTTGAGACATTTTATACAACTACAGCAGCAGAAATGTGCTGCTGAAGCAAGTCCGTTTTTTTAAATTTTTTGTAAGGGTCCCGCTTTACGAAATTTTAGCAAACATTTTTTTTCGTGAACTATGCATTTTCTTCTATTTTTAGGTTTTCGGGGGACCTGATGACGTTTTGAGACATTTTATACAACTACAGCAGCAGAAATGTGCTGCTGAAGCAAGTCCGTTTTTTTGAATTTTTTGTAAGGGTTCCGCCTTACGAAATTTTAGCAAAACATTTTTTTCGTAAACGATGCATTTTCTTCTATTTTTAGGTTGTGTCGGGACACCTGATGACGTTTTGAGACATTTTATACAACTACAGCAGCAGAAATGTGCTGCTGAAGAAAGTCCGTTTTTTTAAATTTTTTGTAAGGGTCCCGCCTTACGAAATTTTAGCAACATTTTTTTTTCGTAAACGATGCATTTTCTTCTATTTTTAGGTTGTGTCGGGACTCCTGATGACATTTTGAGACATTTTATACAACTACAGCACCAGAAATGTGCTGCTGAAGCAAGTCCGTTTTTTTGAATTTTTTGTAAGGGTCCCGCCTTACGAAATTTTAGCTAAATTTTTTTTTCGTAAACGATGCATTTTCTTCTATTTTTAGGTTGTGTCGGGACACCTGATGACGTTTTGAGACATTTTATACAACTACAGCAGCAGAAATGTGCTGCTGAAGCAAGTCCGTTTTTTTGAAATTTTTGTAAGGGTCCCACCTTACGAAATTTTTGCAAAATTTTTTTCCGTAAACTATGCATTTTCTTCTATTTTTAGGTTGTGTCGGGACTCCTGATGACGTTTTGAGACATTTTATACAACTACAGCACCAGAAATGTGCTGCTGAAGTAAGTCCGTTTTTTTAAATTTTTTGTAAGGGTCCCGCCTTTCGAAATTTTAGCAAAAATTTTTTTCCGTAAACTATGCATTTTCTTCTATTTTTTGGTTGTGTCGGGACACCTGATTATGTTTTGAGACATTTTATACAACTACAGCAGCAGAAATGTGCTGCTGAAGCAAGTCCGTTTTTTTGAATTTTTTGTGAGGGTCCCGCCTTACGAAATTTTAGCAACATTTTTTTTTCGTAAACTATGCATTTTCTTCTATTTTTAGGTTGTGTCGGGACACCTGATGACATTTTGAGACATTTTATACAACTACAGCAGCAGAAATGTGCTGCTGAAGCAAGTCCGTTTTTTTAAATTTTTTGTAAGGGTCCCGCTTTACGAAATTTTAGCAAACATTTTTTTTCGTGAACTATGCATTTTCTTCTATTTTTAGGTTTTCGGGGGACCTGATGACGTTTTGAGACATTTTATACAACTACAGCAGCAGAAATGTGCTGCTGAAGCAAGTCCGTTTTTTTGAATTTTTTGTAAGGGTTCCGCCTTACGAAATTTTAGCAAAACATTTTTTCCGTAAACTATGCATTTTCTTCTATTTTTAGGTTGTGTCGGGACACCTGATGACGTTTTGAGACCTTTTATACAACTACAGCAGCAGAAATGTGCTGCTGAAGCAAGTCCGTTCTTTTGAATTGTTTGTAAGGGTCCCGCCGTACGAAATTTTAGCAAACATTTTTTTCCGTAATTTATGCATTTTCTTCTATTTTTAGGTTGTGTCGGGACACCTGATGACGTTTTGAGACCTTTTATACAACTACAGCAGCAGAAATGTGCTGCTGAAGCAAGTCCGTTTTTTTGAATTTTTTGTAAGGGTCCCGCCTTACGAAATTTTAGCAATTTTTTTTTTTCGTAAATGATGAGATTTCTTCTATTTTTATGTTGTGTCGGGACTCCTGATGACATTTTGAGACATTTTACACAACTACAGCAGCAGAAATGTGCTGCTGAAGCAAGTCCGTTTTTTTGAATTTTTTGTAAGGGTCCCGCCTTACGAAATTTTAGCAAAAGTTTTTTTCGTAAACGATGCATTTTATTCTATTTTTAGGTTGTGTCGGGATTCCTGATGACGTTTTGAAACATTTTATACAACTACAGCAGCAGAAATGTGCTGCTGAAGCAAGTCCATTTTTTTGAATTTTTTGTAAGGGTCCCGCCTTACGAAATTTTAGCTAAATTTTTTTTTCGTAAACGATGCATTTTCTTCTATTTTTAGGTTGTGTCGGGACACCTGATGACGTTTTGAGACATTTTATACAACTACAGCAGCAGAAATGTGCTGCTGAAGCAAGTCCGTTTTTTTGAAATTTTTGTAAGGGTCCCACCTTACGAAATTTTTGCAAAATTTTTTTTCCGTAAACGATGCATTTTCTTCTATTTTTTGGTTGTGTCGGGACTCCTGATGACGTTTTGAGACATTTTATACAACTACAGCACCTGAAATGTGCTGCTGAAGCAAGTCCGTTTTTTTGAATTTTTTGTAAGGGTCCCGCCTTACGAAATTTTAGCAACATTTTTTTTTCGTAAACGATGCATTTTTTTCTATTTTTTGGTTGTGTCGGGACTCCTGATGACGTTTTGAGACATTTTATACAACTACAGCACCTGAAATGTGCTGCTGAAGCAAGTCCGTTTTTTTTAATTTTTTGTAAGGATCCCGCCTTACGAAATTTTAGCTAAATTTTTTTTTCGTAAGCGATGCATTTTCTTCTATTTTTAGGTTGTGTCGGGACACCTGATGACGTTTTGAGACATTTTATACAACTACAGCAGCAGAAATGTGCTGCTGAAGCAAGTCCGTTTTTTTGAATTTTTTGTAAGGGTCCCGCCTTACGAAATTTTAGCAAAAGTTTTTTTCGTAAACGATGCATTTTCTTCTATTTTTAGGTTGTGTCGGGACACCTGATGACGTTTTGAGACATTTTATACAACTACAGCACCAGAAATGTGCTGCTGAAGCAAGTCCGTTTTTTTGAATTTTTTGTAACGGTCCCGCCTTACGATATTTTAGCAAAGTTTTTTTTTCGTAAACGATGCATTTTCTTCTATTTTTTGGTTGTGTCGGGACACCTGATTATGTTTTGAGACATTTTATACAACTACAGCACCAGAAATGTGCTGCTGAAGCAAGTCCGTTTTTTTGAATTTTTTGTAAGGGTCCCGCCTTACGAATTTTTAGCAAATTTTTTTTTCCGTAAACGATGCATTTTTTTCTATTTTTAGGTTGTGTCGGGATACCTGATTATGTTTTCAGACATTTTATACAACTACAGCAGCAGAAATGTGCTGCTGAAGCAAGTCCGTTTTTTTAATTTTTTTGTAAGGGTCCCGACTTATGAAATTTTAGCAAAAAATTTGTTTCGTAAACTATGCATTTTCTTCTATTTTTAGGTTGTGTCGGGACACCTGATGACGTTTTGAGACATTTTATACAACTACAGCACCAGAAATGTGCTGCTGAAGCAAGTCCGTTTTTTTGAATTTTTGTAACGGTCCCGCCTTACGATATTTTAGCAAATTTTTTTTTCCGTAAACGATGCATTTTCTTCTATTTTTTGGTTGTGTCGGGACACCTGATTATGTTTTGAGACATTTTATACAACTACAGCAGCAGAAATGTGCTGCTGAAGCAAGTCCGTTTTTTTGAATTTTTTGTAAGGGTCCCGCCTTACGAAATTTTAGCAAACATTTTTTTCCGTAATTTATGCATTTTCTTCTATTTTTAGGTTGTGTCGGGACACCTGATGACGTTTTGAGACATTTTATACAACTACAGCACCAGAAATGTGCTGCTGAAGCAAGTCCGTTTTTTTGAATTTTTTGTAAGGGTCCCGCCTTACGAAATTTTAACAAACATTTTTTTCCGTAATTTATGCATTTTCTTCTATTTTTAGGTTGTGTCGGGACACCTGATGACGGTTTGAGACATTTTATACAACTACAGCACCAGAAATGTGCTGCTGAAGCAAGTCCGTTTTTATTAATTTTTTGTAAGGATCCCGCCTTACGAAATTTTAGCTAAATTTTTTTTTCGTAAGCGATGCATTTTCTTCTATTTTTAGGTTGTGTCGGGACACCTGATGACGTTTTGAGACATTTTATACAACTACAGCAGCAGAAATGTGCTGCTGAAGCAAGTCCGTTTTTTTGAATTTTTTGCAAGGGTCCCGCCTTACGAAATTTTAGCAAAAATTTATTTCCGTAAACTATGCATTTTCTTCTATTTTTAGGTTGTGTCGGGACACCTGATGACGTTTTGAGACATTTTATACAACTACAGCACCAGAAATGTGCTGCTGAAGCAAGTCCGTTTTTTTGAATTTTTGTAACGGTCCCGCCTTACGATATTTTAGCAAATTTTTTTTTTCGTAAACGATGCATTTTCTTCTATTTTTTGGTTGTGTCGGGACACCTGATTATGTTTTGAGACATTTTATACAACTACAGCACCAGAAATGTGCTGCTGAAGCAAGTCCGTTTTTTTGAATTTTTTGTAAGGGTCCCGCCTTACGAATTTTTAGCAAATTTTTTTTTCCGTAAACGATGCATTTTTTTCTATTTTTAGGTTGTCGGGATACCTGATTATGTTTTCAGACATTTTATACAACTACAGCAGCAGAAATGTGCTGCTGAAGCAAGTCCGTTTTTTAAATTTTTTTGTAAGGGTCCCGACTTATGAAATTTTAGCAAAAAATTTGTTTCGTAAACGATGCATTTTCTTCTATTTTTAGGTTGTGTCGGGACACCTGATGACGTTTTGAGACATTTTATACAACTACAGCACCAGAAATGTGCTGCTGAAGCAAGTCCGTTTTTTTGAATTTTTTGTAAGGGTCCCGCCTTTCGAAATTTTAGCAAATTTTTTTTTCGTAAACGATGCATTTTATTCTATTTTTAGGTTGTGTCGGGACACCTGATGACGTTTTGAGACATTTTATACAACTACATTAGCAGAAATGTGCTGCTGAAGCAAGTCAGTTTTTTTGCATTTTTTGTAAAGGTCCCGCCTTACGAAATTTTAGCAATTTTTTTTTTTCGTAAACGATGCATTTTCTTCTATTTTTAGGTTGTGTAGGGACATCTGATGACATTTTGAGACATTTTATACAACTACAGCACCAGAAATGTGCTGCTGAAGCAAGTCCGTTTTTTTGAATTTTTTGTAAGGGTCCCGCCTTACGAAATTTTAGCAAATTTTTTTTTTCGTAAACGATGCATTTTCTTCTATTTTTAGGTTGTGTCGGGACACCTGATGACGTTTTGAGACATTTTATACAACTACAGCAGCAGAAATGTGCTGCTGAAGCAAGTCCGTTTTTTTGAATTTTTTGTAAGGGTCCCGCCTTACGAAATTTTAGCAAAAATTTATTTCCGTAAACTATGCATTTTCTTCTATTTTTAGGTTGTGTCGGGACACCTGATGACGTTTTGAGACATTTTATACAACTACAGCACCAGAAATGTGCTGCTGAAGCAAGTCCGTTTTTTTGAATTTTTTGTAACGGTCCCGCCTTACGATATTTTAGCAAATTTTTTTTTTCGTAAACGATGCATTTTCTTCTATTTTTTGGTTGTGTCGGGACACCTGATTATGTTTTGAGACATTTTATACAACTACAGCACCAGAAATGTACTGCTGAAGCAAGTCCGTTTTTTTGAATTTTTTGTAACGGTCCCGCCTTACGATATTTTAGCAAATTTTTTTTTTCGTAAACGATGCATTTTCTTCTATTTTTTGGTTGTGTCGGGACACCTGATTATGTTTTCAGACATTTTATACAACTACAGCAGCAGAAATGTGCTGCTGAAGCAAGTCCGTTTTTTTAATTTTTTTGTAAGGGTCCCGACTTATGAAATTTTAGCAAAAAATTTGTTTCGTAAACGATGCATTTTCTTCTATTTTTAGGTTGTGTCGGGACACCTGATGACGTTTTGAGACATTTTATACAACTACAGCACCAGAAATGTGCTGCTGAAGCAAGTCCGTTTTTTTGAATTTTTTGTAAGGGTCCCGCCTTTCGAAATTTTAGCAAATTTTTTTTTCGTAAACGATGCATTTTATTCTATTTTTAGGTTGTGTCGGGACTCCTGATGACATTTTGAGACATTTTATACAACTACAGCAGCAGAAATGTGCTGCTGAAGCAAGTCCGTTTTTTTGAATTTTTTGTAAGGGTCCCGCCTTACGAAATTTTAGCAAAAGTTTTTTTCGTAAACGATGCATTTTCTTCTATTTTTAGGTTGTGTCGGGACTCCTGATGACATTTTGAGACATTTTATACAACTACAGCAGCAGAAATGTGCTGCTGAAGCAAGTCAGTTTTTTTGCATTTTTTGTAAAGGTCCCGCCTTACGAAATTTTAGCAAATTTTTTTTTTCGTAAACGATGCATTTTCTTCTATTTTTAGGTTGTGTCGGGACTCCTGATGACATTTTGAGACATTTTATACAACTACAGCAGCAGAAATGTGCTGCTGAAGCAAGTCCGTTTTTTTGAATTTTTTGTAAGGGTCCCGCCTTACGAAATTTTAGCAAAAGTTTTTTTCGTAAACGATGCATTTTATTCTATTTTTAGGTTGTGTCGGGATTCCTGATGACGTTTTGAAACATTTTATACAACTACAGCAGCAGAAATGTGCTGCTGAAGCAAGTCCGTTTTTTTGAATTTGTTGTAAGGGTCCCGCCTTACGAAATTTTAGCAAAAATTTTTTTCCGTAAACTATGCATTTTTTTCTATTTTTAGGTTGTGTCGGGATACCTGATGACGTTTTCAGACATTTTATACAACTACAGCACCAGAAATGTGCTGCTGAAGCAAGTCCGTTTTTTTGAATTTTTGTAACGGTCCCGCCTTACGATATTTTAGCAAATTTTTTTTTTCGTAAACGATGCATTTTCTTCTATTTTTTGGTTGTGTCGGGACACCTGATTATGTTTTGAGACATTTTATACAACTACAGCACCAGAAATGTGCTGCTGAAGCAAGTCCGTTTTTTTGAATTTTTTGTAAGGGTCCCGCCTTACGAATTTTTAGCAAATTTTTTTTTCCGTAAACGATGCATTTTTTTCTATTTTTAGGTTGTGTCGGGATACCTGATTATGTTTTCAGACATTTTATACAACTACAGCAGCAGAAATGTGCTGCTGAAGCAAGTCCGTTTTTTTAATTTTTTTGTAAGGGTCCCGACTTATGAAATTTTAGCAAAAAATTTGTTTCGTAAACGATGCATTTTCTTCTATTTTTAGGTTGTGTCGGGACACCTGATGACGTTTTGAGACATTTTATACAACTACAGCACCAGAAATGTGCTGCTGAAGCAAGTCCGTTTTTTTGAATTTTTTGTAAGGGTCCCGCCTTTCGAAATTTTAGCAAATTTTTTTTTCGTAAACGATGCATTTTATTCTATTTTTAGGTTGTGTCGGGACACCTGATGACGTTTTGAGACATTTTATACAACTACATTAGCAGAAATGTGCTGCTGAAGGAAGTCAGTTTTTTTGCATTTTTTGTAAAGGTCCCGCCTTACGAAATTTTAGCAAATTTTTTTTTTCGTAAACGATGCATTTTCTTCTATTTTTAGGTTGTGTAGGGACACCTGATGACATTTTGAGACATTTTATACAACTACATTAGCAGAAATGTGCTGCTGAAGCAAGTCCGTTTTTTTGAATTTTTTGTAAGGGTCCCGCCTTACGAAATTTTAGCAAATTTTTTTTTTCGTAAACGATGCATTTTCTTCTATTTTTAGGTTGTGTCGGGACTCCTGATGACATTTTGAGACATTTTATACAACTACAGCAGCAGAAATGTGCTGCTGAAGCAAGTCCATTTTTTTGAATTTTTTGTAAGGGTCCCGCCTTACGAAATTTTAGCAAAAGTTTTTTTCGTAAACGATGCATTTTATTCTATTTTTAGGTTGTGTCGGGATTCCTGATGACGTTTTGAAACATTTTATACAACTACAGCAGCAGAAATGTGCTGCTGAAGCAAGTCCGTTTTTTTGAATTTTTTGTAAGGGTCCCGCCTTACGAAATTTTAGCAAATTTTTTTTTTCGTAAACGATGCATTTTCTTCTATTTTTAGGTTGTGTCGGGACACCTGATGACGTTTTGAGACATTTTATACAAGTACAGCAGCAGAAATGTGCTGCTGAAGCAAGTCAGTTTTTTTGAATTTTTTGTAAGGGTCCCGCCTTACGAAATTTTAGCAATTTTTTTTTTTCGTAAATGATGAGATTTCTTCTATTTTTAGGTTGTGTCGGGACTCCTGATGACATTTTGAGACATTTTATACAACTACAGCAGCAGAAATGTGCTGCTGAAGCAAGTCCGTTTTTTTGAATTTTTTGTAAGGGTCCCGCCTTACGAAATTTTAGCAAATTTTTTTTTTCGTAAACGATGCATTTTCTTCTATTTTTTGGTTGTGTCGGGACACCTGATTATGTTTTGAGACATTTTATACAACTACAGCACCAGAAATGTGCTGCTGAAGCAAGTCCGTTTTTTAAATTTTTTTGTAAGGGTCCCGACTTATGAAATTTTAGCAAAAAATTTGTTTCGTAAACGATGCATTTTCTTCTATTTTTAGGTTGTGTCGAGACACCTGATGACGTTTTGAGACATTTTATACAACTACATTAGCAGAAATGTGCTGCTGAAGCAAGTCAGTTTTTTTGCATTTTTTGTAAAGGTCCCGCCTTACGAAATTTTAGCAAAATTTTTTTTTCGTAAACGATGAGATTTCTTCTATTTTTAGGTTGTGTCGGGACACCTGATGACATTTTGAGACATTTTATACAACTACAGCAGCAGAAATGTGCTGCTGAAGAAAGTCCGTTTTTTAAAATTTTTTGTAAGGGTCCCGCCTTACGAAATTTTAGCAAAAATTTACTTCTGTAAATTATGCATTTTTTTTCTATTTTTAGGTTGTGTCGGGACACCTGATTATGTTTTGAGACATTTTATACAACTACAGCAGCAGAAATGTGCTGCTGAAGCAAGTCCGTTTTTTTGAATTTTTTGTAAGGGTCCCGCCTTACGAAATTTTAGCAAAATTTTTTTTTCGTAAACGATTTATTTTCTTCTATTTTTAGGTTGTGTCGGGACTCCTGATGACATTTTGAGACATTTTATACAACTACAGCAGCAGAAATGTGCTGCTGAAGCAAGTCCGTTTTTTTAAATTTTTTGCCTTTCGAAATTTTAGCAAAATTTTTTTTCCGTAAACGATGCATTTTCTTCTATTTTTTGGTTGTGTCGGGACACCTGATTATGTTTTGAGACATTTTATACAACTACAGCAGCAGAAATGTGCTGCTGAAGCAAGTCCGTTTTTTTGAATTTTTTGTGAGGGTCCCGACTTACGAAATTTTAGCAAAATTTTTTTTTCGTAAACGATGCATTTTCTTCTATTTTTTGGTTGTGTCGGGACACCTGATTATGTTTTGAGACATTTTATACAACTACAGCAGCAGAAATGTGCTGCTGAAGCAAGTCCGTTTTTTTGAATTTTTTGTAAGGGTCCCGCCTTTCGAAATTTTAGCAAAAATTTTTTTTCGTGAACTATGAATTTTTTTCTATTTTTAGGTTTTCGGGGGACCTGATGACGTTTTGAGACATTTTATACAACTACAGCAGCAGAAATGTGCTGCTGAAGCAAGTCCGTTTTTTTGAATTTTTTGTAAGGGTCCCGCCTTACGAAATTTTAGCAAAACATTTTTTCCGTAAACTATGCATTTTCTTCTATTTTTAGGTTGTGTCGGGACACCTGATGACGTTTTGAGACATTTTATACAACTACAGCAGCAGAAATGTGCTGCTGAAGCAAGTCCGTTTTTTTGAATTTTTTGAAAGGGTCCCGCCTTACGAAATTTTAGCAAAAATTTTTTTTCGTAAGCGATGCATTTTCTTCTATTTTTAGGTTGTGTCGGGACACCTGATGACGTTTTGAGACATTTTATACAACTACAGCAGCAGAAATGTGCTGCTGAAGCAAGTCCGTTCTTTTGAATTTTTTGTAAGGGTCCCGCCTTACGAAATTTTAGCAAACATTTTTTTCCGTAATTTATGCATTTTCTTCTATTTTTAGGTTGTGTCGGGACTCCTGATGACGTTTTGAGACATTTTATACAACTACAGCAGCAGAAATGTGCTGCTGAAGCAAGTCCGTTCTTTTGAATTGTTTGTAAGGGTCCCGCCTTACGAAATTTTAGCAAACATTTTTTTCCGTAATTTATGCATTTTCTTCTATTTTTAGGTTGTGTCGGGATACCTGATGACGTTTTGAGACATTTTATACAACTACAGCAGCAGAAATGTGCTGCTGAAGCAAGTCCGTTTTTTTGAATTGTTTGTAAGGGTCCCGCCTTACGAAATTTTAGCTAAATTTTTTCTTCGTAAACGATGCATTTTGTTCTATTTTTAGGTTGTGTCGGGACTCCTGATGACATTTTGAGACATTTTATACAACTACAGCAGCAAAAATGTGCTGCTGAAGCAAGTCCGTTTTTTTAAATTTTTTGTAAGGGTCCCGCTTTACGAAATTTTAGCAAACATTTTTTTTCGTGAACTATGCATTTTCTTCTATTTTTAGGTTTTCGGGGGACCTGATGACGTTTTGAGACATTTTATACAACTACAGCAGCAGAAATGTGCTGCTGAAGCAAGTCCGTTTTTTTGAATTTTTTGTAAGGGTTCCGCCTTACGAAATTTTAGCAAAACATTTTTTTCGTAAACGATGCATTTTCTTCTATTTTTAGGTTGTGTCGGGACACCTGATGACGTTTTGAGACATTTTATACAACTACAGCAGCAGAAATGTGCTGCTGAAGAAAGTCCGTTTTTTTAAATTTTTTGTAAGGGTCCCGCCTTACGAAATTTTAGCAACATTTTTTTTTCGTAAACGATGCATTTTCTTCTATTTTTAGGTTGTGTCGGGACTCCTGATGACATTTTGAGACATTTTATACAACTACAGCACCAGAAATGTGCTGCTGAAGCAAGTCCGTTTTTTTGAATTTTTTGTAAGGGTCCCGCCTTACGAAATTTTAGCTAAATTTTTTTTTCGTAAACGATGCATTTTCTTCTATTTTTAGGTTGTGTCGGGACACCTGATGACGTTTTGAGACATTTTATACAACTACAGCAGCAGAAATGTGCTGCTGAAGCAAGTCCGTTTTTTTGAAATTTTTGTAAGGGTCCCACCTTACGAAATTTTTGCAAAATTTTTTTCCGTAAACTATGCATTTTCTTCTATTTTTAGGTTGTGTCGGGACTCCTGATGACGTTTTGAGACATTTTATACAACTACAGCACCAGAAATGTGCTGCTGAAGTAAGTCCGTTTTTTTAAATTTTTTGTAAGGGTCCCGCCTTTCGAAATTTTAGCAAAAATTTTTTTCCGTAAACTATGCATTTTCTTCTATTTTTTGGTTGTGTCGGGACACCTGATTATGTTTTGAGACATTTTATACAACTACAGCAGCAGAAATGTGCTGCTGAAGCAAGTCCGTTTTTTTGAATTTTTTGTGAGGGTCCCGCCTTACGAAATTTTAGCAACATTTTTTTTTCGTAAACTATGCATTTTCTTCTATTTTTAGGTTGTGTCGGGACACCTGATGACATTTTGAGACATTTTATACAACTACAGCAGCAGAAATGTGCTGCTGAAGCAAGTCCGTTTTTTTAAATTTTTTGTAAGGGTCCCGCTTTACGAAATTTTAGCAAACATTTTTTTTCGTGAACTATGCATTTTCTTCTATTTTTAGGTTTTCGGGGGACCTGATGACGTTTTGAGACATTTTATACAACTACAGCAGCAGAAATGTGCTGCTGAAGCAAGTCCGTTTTTTTGAATTTTTTGTAAGGGTTCCGCCTTACGAAATTTTAGCAAAACATTTTTTCCGTAAACTATGCATTTTCTTCTATTTTTAGGTTGTGTCGGGACACCTGATGACGTTTTGAGACCTTTTATACAACTACAGCAGCAGAAATGTGCTGCTGAAGCAAGTCCGTTCTTTTGAATTGTTTGTAAGGGTCCCGCCGTACGAAATTTTAGCAAACATTTTTTTCCGTAATTTATGCATTTTCTTCTATTTTTAGGTTGTGTCGGGACACCTGATGACGTTTTGAGACATTTTATACAACTACAGCAGCAGAAATGTGCTGCTGAAGCAAGTCCGTTTTTTTGAATTTTTTGTAAGGGTCCCGCCTTACGAAATTTTAGCAATTTTTTTTTTTCGTAAATGATGAGATTTCTTCTATTTTTATGTTGTGTCGGGACTCCTGATGACATTTTGAGACATTTTACACAACTACAGCAGCAGAAATGTGCTGCTGAAGCAAGTCCGTTTTTTTGAATTTTTTGTAAGGGTCCCGCCTTACGAAATTTTAGCAAAAGTTTTTTTCGTAAACGATGCATTTTATTCTATTTTTAGGTTGTGTCGGGATTCCTGATGACGTTTTGAAACATTTTATACAACTACAGCAGCAGAAATGTGCTGCTGAAGCAAGTCCATTTTTTTGAATTTTTTGTAAGGGTCCCGCCTTACGAAATTTTAGCTAAATTTTTTTTTCGTAAACGATGCATTTTCTTCTATTTTTAGGTTGTGTCGGGACACCTGATGACGTTTTGAGACATTTTATACAACTACAGCAGCAGAAATGTGCTGCTGAAGCAAGTCCGTTTTTTTGAAATTTTTGTAAGGGTCCCACCTTACGAAATTTTTGCAAAATTTTTTTTCCGTAAACGATGCATTTTCTTCTATTTTTTGGTTGTGTCGGGACTCCTGATGACGTTTTGAGACATTTTATACAACTACAGCACCTGAAATGTGCTGCTGAAGCAAGTCCGTTTTTTTGAATTTTTTGTAAGGGTCCCGCCTTACGAAATTTTAGCAACATTTTTTTTTCGTAAACGATGCATTTTTTTCTATTTTTAGGTTGTGTCGGGTCATCTGATTATGTTTTGAGACATTTTATACAACTACAGCAGCAGAAATGTGCTGCTGAAGCAAGTCCGTTTTTTTGAATTTTTTGTAAGGGTCCCACCTTACGAAATTTTTGCAAAATTTTTTTCCGTAAACTATGCATTTTCTTCTATTTTTAGGTTGTGTCGGGACTCCTGATGACGTTTTGAGACATTTTATACAACTACAGCAGCAGAAATGTGCTGCTGAAGCAAGTCCGTTTTTTTGAATGTTTTGTAAGGGTCCCGCCTTACAAAATTTTAGCAAAAATTTATTTCCGTAAACTATGCATTTTCTTCTATTTTTAGGTTGTGTCGGGATACCTGATGACGTTTTCAGACATTTTATACAACTACAGCAGCAGAAATGTGCTGCTGAAGCAAGTCCGTTTTTTTTAATTTTTTGTAAGGGTCCCGCCTTACGAAATTTTAGCAAAATTTTTTTTTCGTAAACGATGCATTTTCTTCTATTTTTTGGTTGTGTCGGGACACCTGATGACGTTTTGAGACATTTTATACAACTACAGCAGCAGAAATGTGCGGCTGAAGCAAGTCCGTTTTTTTAATTTTTTTGTAAGGGTCCCGACTTATGAAATTTTTGCAAAAAATTTATTTCCGTAAACTATGCATTTTCTTCTATTTTTAGGTTGTGTCGGGATACCTGATGACGTTTTCAGACATTTTATACAACTACATTAGCAGAAATGTGCTGCTGAAGCAAGTCCGTTTTTTTTAATTTTTTGTAAAGGTCCCGCCTTACGAAATTTTAGCAAAAATTTACTTCCGTAAATTATGCATTTTTTTCTATTTTTAGGTTGTGTCGGGACACCTGATGACGTTTTGAGACATTTTATACAACTACAGCAGCAGAAATGTGCTGCTGAAGCAAGTCCGTTTTTTTGAAATTTTTGTAAGGGTCCCACCTTCCGAAATTTTTGCAAATTTTTTTTCCGTAAACTATGCATTTTCTTCTATTTTTAGGTTGTGTCGGGACTCCTGATGACGTTTTGAGACATTTTATACAACTACAGCACCAGAAATGTGCTGCTGAAGCAAGTCCGTTTTTTTAAATTTTTTGTAAAGGTCCCGCCTTACGAAATTTTAGCAAAAATTTACTTCCGTAAATTATGCATTTTTTTCTATTTTTAGGTTGTGTCGGGACACCTGATGACGTTTTGAGACATTTTATACAACTACAGCAGCAGAAATGTGCTGCTGAAGCAAGTCCGTTTTTTAGAAATTTTTGTAAGGGTCCCACCTTACGAAATTTTAGCTAAAATTTTTTTTCGTAAACGATGCATTTTCTTCTATTTTTAGGTTGTGTCGGGACTCCTGATGACATTTTGAGACATTTTATACAACTACAGCAGCAGAAATGTGCTGCTGAAGCAAGTCCGTTTTTTTGAAATTTTTGTAAGGGTCCCACCTTACGAAATTTTTGCAAAATTTTTTTCCGTAAACTATGCATTTTCTTCTATTTTTAGGTTGTGTCGGGACTCCTGATGACGTTTTGAGACATTTTATACAACTACAGCACCAGAAATGTGCTGCTGAAGCAAGTCCGTTTTTTTGAATTGTTTGTAAGGGTCCCGCCTTACGAAATTTTAGCAACATTTTTTTTTCGTAAACGATGCATTTTCTTCTATTTTTAGGTTGTGTCGGGACACCTGATGACGTTTTGAGACATTTTATACAACTACAGCAGCAGAAATGTGCTGCTGAAGAAAGTCCGTTTTTTTAAATTTTTTGTAAGGGTCCCGCCTTACGAAATTTTAGCAAAAGTTTTTTTCGTAAACGATGCATTTTATTCTATTTTTAGGTTGTGTCGGGATTCCTGATGACGTTTTGAGACATTTTATACAACTACAGCAGCAGAAATGTGCTGCTGAAGCAAGTCCGTTTTTTTGAATTTTTTGTAAGGGTCCCGCCTTACAAAATTTTAGCAAAAATGTATTTCCGTAAACTATGCATTTTCTTCTATTTTTGAGACATTTTATACAACTACAGCAGCAGAAATGTGCTGCTGAAGCAAGTCCGTTTTTTTTGGATTTTTTGTAAGGGTCCCGCCTTACGAAATTTTAGCAAAAGTTTTTTTCGTAAACGATGCATTTTCTTCTATTTTTAGGTTGTGTCGGGATTCCTGATGACGTTTTGAAACATTTTATACAACTACAGCAGCAGAAATGTGCTGCTGAAGCAAGTCCGTTTTTTTTAATTTTTTGTAAGGGTCCCGACTTATGAAATTTTAGCAAAAATTTTTTTTCGTAAACGATGCATTTTCTTCTATTTTTAGGTTGTGTCGGGACACCTGATGACGTTTTGAGACATTTTATACAACTACATTAGCAGAAATGTGCTGCTGAAGCAAGTCCGTTTTTTTTAATTTTTTGAACGGTCCCGCCTTACGATATTTTAGCAAATTTTTTTTTTCGTAAACGATGCATTTTCTTCTATTTTTTGGTTGTGTCGGGACACCTGATTATGTTTTGAGACATTTTATACATCTACAGCACCTGAAATGTGCTGCTGAAGCAAGTCCGTTTTTTTGAATTTTTTGTAAGGGTCCCACCTTACGAAATTTTTGCAAAATTTTTTTCCGTAAACTATGCATTTTCTTCTATTTTTAGGTTGTGTCGGGACTCCTGATGACGTTTTGAGACATTTTATACAACTACAGCACCAGAAATGTGCTGCTGAAGCAAGTCCGTTTTTTTGAATTGTTTGTAAGGGTCCCGCCTTACGAAATTTTAGCAACATTTTTTTTTCGTAAACGATGCATTTTCTTCTATTTTTAGGTTGTGTCGGGACACCTGATGACGTTTTGAGACATTTTATACAACTACAGCAGCAGAAATGTGCTGCTGAAGAAAGTCCGTTTTTTTAAATTTTTTGTAAGGGTCCCGCCTTACGAAATTTTAGCAAAAGTTTTTTTCGTAAACGATGCATTTTATTCTATTTTTAGGTTGTGTCGGGATTCCTGATGACGTTTTGAGACATTTTATACAACTACAGCAGCAGAAATGTGCTGCTGAAGCAAGTCCGTTTTTTTGAATTTTTTGTAAGGGTCCCGCCTTACAAAATTTTAGCAAAAATTTATTTCCGTAAACTATGCATTTTCTTCTATTTTTGAGACATTTTATACAACTACAGCAGCAGAAATGTGCTGCTGAAGCAAGTCCGTTTTTTTGAATTTTTTGTAAGGGTCCCGCCTTACGAAATTTTAGCAAAAGTTTTTTTCGTAAACGATGCATTTTATTCTATTTTTAGGTTGTGTCGGGATTCCTGATGACGTTTTGAAACATTTTATACAACTACAGCAGCAGAAATGTGCTGCTGAAGCAAGTCCGTTTTTTTTAATTTTTTGTAAGGGTCCCGACTTATGAAATTTTAGCAAAATTTTTTTTTCGTAAACGATGCATTTTCTTCTATTTTTAGGTTGTGTCGGGACACCTGATGACGTTTTGAGACATTTTATACAACTACATTAGCAGAAATGTGCTGCTGAAGCAAGTCCGTTTTTTTTAATTTTTTGAACGGTCCCGCCTTACGATATTTTAGCAAATTTTTTTTTTCGTAAACGATGCATTTTCTTCTATTTTTTGGTTGTGTCGGGACACCTGATTATGTTTTGAGACATTTTATACATCTACAGCACCTGAAATGTGCTGCTGAAGCAAGTCCGTTTTTTTGAATTTTTTGTAAGGGTCCCGCCTTACGAAATTTTAGCAAAATTGTTTTTTCGTAAACGATGCATTTTCTTCTATTTTTAGGTTGTGTCGGGACACCTGATGACGTTTTGAGACATTTTATACAACTACAGCAGCAGAAATGTGCTGCTGAAGCAAGTCAGTTTTTTTGCATTTTTTGTAAAGGTCCCGCCTTACGAAATTTTAGCAAAATTTTTTTTTCGTAAACGATGAGATTTCTTCTATTTTTAGGTTGTGTCGGGACACCTGATGACATTTTGAGACATTTTATACAACTACAGCAGCAGAAATGTGCTGCTGAAGAAAGTCCGTTTTTTAAAATTTTTTGTAAGGGTCCCGCCTTACGAAATTTTAGCAAAAATTTACTTCTGTAAATTATGCATTTTTTTTCTATTTTTAGGTTGTGTCGGGACACCTGATTATGTTTTGAGACATTTTATACAACTACAGCAGCAGAAATGTGCTGCTGAAGCAAGTCCGTTTTTTTGAATTTTTTGTAAGGGTCCCGCCTTACGAAATTTTAGCAAAATTTTTTTTTCGTAAACGATTTATTTTCTTCTATTTTTAGGTTGTGTCGGGACTCCTGATGACATTTTGAGACATTTTATACAACTACAGCAGCAGAAATGTGCTGCTGAAGCAAGTCCGTTTTTTTAAATTTTTTGCCTTTCGAAATTTTAGCAAAATTTTTTTTCCGTAAACGATGCATTTTCTTCTATTTTTTGGTTGTGTCGGGACACCTGATTATGTTTTGAGACATTTTATACAACTACAGCAGCAGAAATGTGCTGCTGAAGCAAGTCCGTTTTTTTGAATTTTTTGTGAGGGTCCCGACTTACGAAATTTTAGCAAAATTTTTTTTTCGTAAACGATGCATTTTCTTCTATTTTTTGGTTGTGTCGGGACACCTGATTATGTTTTGAGACATTTTATACAACTACAGCAGCAGAAATGTGCTGCTGAAGCAAGTCCGTTTTTTTGAATTTTTTGTAAGGGTCCCGCCTTTCGAAATTTTAGCAAAAATTTTTTTTCGTGAACTATGAATTTTTTTCTATTTTTAGGTTTTCGGGGGACCTGATGACGTTTTGAGACATTTTATACAACTACAGCAGCAGAAATGTGCTGCTGAAGCAAGTCCGTTTTTTTGAATTTTTTGTAAGGGTCCCGCCTTACGAAATTTTAGCAAAACATTTTTTCCGTAAACTATGCATTTTCTTCTATTTTTAGGTTGTGTCGGGACACCTGATGACGTTTTGAGACATTTTATACAACTACAGCAGCAGAAATGTGCTGCTGAAGCAAGTCCGTTTTTTTGAATTTTTTGAAAGGGTCCCGCCTTACGAAATTTTAGCAAAAATTTTTTTTCGTAAGCGATGCATTTTCTTCTATTTTTAGGTTGTGTCGGGACACCTGATGACGTTTTGAGACATTTTATACAACTACAGCAGCAGAAATGTGCTGCTGAAGCAAGTCCGTTCTTTTGAATTTTTTGTAAGGGTCCCGCCTTACGAAATTTTAGCAAACATTTTTTTCCGTAATTTATGCATTTTCTTCTATTTTTAGGTTGTGTCGGGACTCCTGATGACGTTTTGAGACATTTTATACAACTACAGCAGCAGAAATGTGCTGCTGAAGCAAGTCCGTTCTTTTGAATTGTTTGTAAGGGTCCCGCCTTACGAAATTTTAGCAAACATTTTTTTCCGTAATTTATGCATTTTCTTCTATTTTTAGGTTGTGTCGGGATACCTGATGACGTTTTGAGACATTTTATACAACTACAGCAGCAGAAATGTGCTGCTGAAGCAAGTCCGTTTTTTTGAATTGTTTGTAAGGGTCCCGCCTTACGAAATTTTAGCTAAATTTTTTCTTCGTAAACGATGCATTTTGTTCTATTTTTAGGTTGTGTCGGGACTCCTGATGACATTTTGAGACATTTTATACAACTACAGCAGCAAAAATGTGCTGCTGAAGCAAGTCCGTTTTTTTAAATTTTTTGTAAGGGTCCCGCTTTACGAAATTTTAGCAAACATTTTTTTTCGTGAACTATGCATTTTCTTCTATTTTTAGGTTTTCGGGGGACCTGATGACGTTTTGAGACATTTTATACAACTACAGCAGCAGAAATGTGCTGCTGAAGCAAGTCCGTTTTTTTGAATTTTTTGTAAGGGTTCCGCCTTACGAAATTTTAGCAAAACATTTTTTTCGTAAACGATGCATTTTCTTCTATTTTTAGGTTGTGTCGGGACACCTGATGACGTTTTGAGACATTTTATACAACTACAGCAGCAGAAATGTGCTGCTGAAGAAAGTCCGTTTTTTTAAATTTTTTGTAAGGGTCCCGCCTTACGAAATTTTAGCAACATTTTTTTTTCGTAAACGATGCATTTTCTTCTATTTTTAGGTTGTGTCGGGACTCCTGATGACATTTTGAGACATTTTATACAACTACAGCACCAGAAATGTGCTGCTGAAGCAAGTCCGTTTTTTTGAATTTTTTGTAAGGGTCCCGCCTTACGAAATTTTAGCTAAATTTTTTTTTCGTAAACGATGCATTTTCTTCTATTTTTAGGTTGTGTCGGGACACCTGATGACGTTTTGAGACATTTTATACAACTACAGCAGCAGAAATGTGCTGCTGAAGCAAGTCCGTTTTTTTGAAATTTTTGTAAGGGTCCCACCTTACGAAATTTTTGCAAAATTTTTTTCCGTAAACTATGCATTTTCTTCTATTTTTAGGTTGTGTCGGGACTCCTGATGACGTTTTGAGACATTTTATACAACTACAGCACCAGAAATGTGCTGCTGAAGTAAGTCCGTTTTTTTAAATTTTTTGTAAGGGTCCCGCCTTTCGAAATTTTAGCAAAAATTTTTTTCCGTAAACTATGCATTTTCTTCTATTTTTTGGTTGTGTCGGGACACCTGATTATGTTTTGAGACATTTTATACAACTACAGCAGCAGAAATGTGCTGCTGAAGCAAGTCCGTTTTTTTGAATTTTTTGTGAGGGTCCCGCCTTACGAAATTTTAGCAACATTTTTTTTTCGTAAACTATGCATTTTCTTCTATTTTTAGGTTGTGTCGGGACACCTGATGACATTTTGAGACATTTTATACAACTACAGCAGCAGAAATGTGCTGCTGAAGCAAGTCCGTTTTTTTAAATTTTTTGTAAGGGTCCCGCTTTACGAAATTTTAGCAAACATTTTTTTTCGTGAACTATGCATTTTCTTCTATTTTTAGGTTTTCGGGGGACCTGATGACGTTTTGAGACATTTTATACAACTACAGCAGCAGAAATGTGCTGCTGAAGCAAGTCCGTTTTTTTGAATTTTTTGTAAGGGTTCCGCCTTACGAAATTTTAGCAAAACATTTTTTCCGTAAACTATGCATTTTCTTCTATTTTTAGGTTGTGTCGGGACACCTGATGACGTTTTGAGACCTTTTATACAACTACAGCAGCAGAAATGTGCTGCTGAAGCAAGTCCGTTCTTTTGAATTGTTTGTAAGGGTCCCGCCGTACGAAATTTTAGCAAACATTTTTTTCCGTAATTTATGCATTTTCTTCTATTTTTAGGTTGTGTCGGGACACCTGATGACGTTTTGAGACATTTTATACAACTACAGCAGCAGAAATGTGCTGCTGAAGCAAGTCCGTTTTTTTGAATTTTTTGTAAGGGTCCCGCCTTACGAAATTTTAGCAATTTTTTTTTTTCGTAAATGATGAGATTTCTTCTATTTTTATGTTGTGTCGGGACTCCTGATGACATTTTGAGACATTTTACACAACTACAGCAGCAGAAATGTGCTGCTGAAGCAAGTCCGTTTTTTTGAATTTTTTGTAAGGGTCCCGCCTTACGAAATTTTAGCAAAAGTTTTTTTCGTAAACGATGCATTTTATTCTATTTTTAGGTTGTGTCGGGATTCCTGATGACGTTTTGAAACATTTTATACAACTACAGCAGCAGAAATGTGCTGCTGAAGCAAGTCCATTTTTTTGAATTTTTTGTAAGGGTCCCGCCTTACGAAATTTTAGCTAAATTTTTTTTTCGTAAACGATGCATTTTCTTCTATTTTTAGGTTGTGTCGGGACACCTGATGACGTTTTGAGACATTTTATACAACTACAGCAGCAGAAATGTGCTGCTGAAGCAAGTCCGTTTTTTTGAAATTTTTGTAAGGGTCCCACCTTACGAAATTTTTGCAAAATTTTTTTTCCGTAAACGATGCATTTTCTTCTATTTTTTGGTTGTGTCGGGACTCCTGATGACGTTTTGAGACATTTTATACAACTACAGCACCTGAAATGTGCTGCTGAAGCAAGTCCGTTTTTTTGAATTTTTTGTAAGGGTCCCGCCTTACGAAATTTTAGCAACATTTTTTTTTCGTAAACGATGCATTTTTTTCTATTTTTAGGTTGTGTCGGGTCATCTGATTATGTTTTGAGACATTTTATACAACTACAGCAGCAGAAATGTGCTGCTGAAGCAAGTCCGTTTTTTTGAATTTTTTGTAAGGGTCCCACCTTACGAAATTTTTGCAAAATTTTTTTCCGTAAACTATGCATTTTCTTCTATTTTTAGGTTGTGTCGGGACTCCTGATGACGTTTTGAGACATTTTATACAACTACAGCAGCAGAAATGTGCTGCTGAAGCAAGTCCGTTTTTTTGAATGTTTTGTAAGGGTCCCGCCTTACAAAATTTTAGCAAAAATTTATTTCCGTAAACTATGCATTTTCTTCTATTTTTAGGTTGTGTCGGGATACCTGATGACGTTTTCAGACATTTTATACAACTACAGCAGCAGAAATGTGCTGCTGAAGCAAGTCCGTTTTTTTTAATTTTTTGTAAGGGTCCCGCCTTACGAAATTTTAGCAAAATTTTTTTTTCGTAAACGATGCATTTTCTTCTATTTTTTGGTTGTGTCGGGACACCTGATGACGTTTTGAGACATTTTATACAACTACAGCAGCAGAAATGTGCGGCTGAAGCAAGTCCGTTTTTTTAATTTTTTTGTAAGGGTCCCGACTTATGAAATTTTTGCAAAAAATTTATTTCCGTAAACTATGCATTTTCTTCTATTTTTAGGTTGTGTCGGGATACCTGATGACGTTTTCAGACATTTTATACAACTACATTAGCAGAAATGTGCTGCTGAAGCAAGTCCGTTTTTTTTAATTTTTTGTAAAGGTCCCGCCTTACGAAATTTTAGCAAAAATTTACTTCCGTAAATTATGCATTTTTTTCTATTTTTAGGTTGTGTCGGGACACCTGATGACGTTTTGAGACATTTTATACAACTACAGCAGCAGAAATGTGCTGCTGAAGCAAGTCCGTTTTTTTGAAATTTTTGTAAGGGTCCCACCTTCCGAAATTTTTGCAAATTTTTTTTCCGTAAACTATGCATTTTCTTCTATTTTTAGGTTGTGTCGGGACTCCTGATGACGTTTTGAGACATTTTATACAACTACAGCACCAGAAATGTGCTGCTGAAGCAAGTCCGTTTTTTTAAATTTTTTGTAAAGGTCCCGCCTTACGAAATTTTAGCAAAAATTTACTTCCGTAAATTATGCATTTTTTTCTATTTTTAGGTTGTGTCGGGACACCTGATGACGTTTTGAGACATTTTATACAACTACAGCAGCAGAAATGTGCTGCTGAAGCAAGTCCGTTTTTTAGAAATTTTTGTAAGGGTCCCACCTTACGAAATTTTAGCTAAAATTTTTTTTCGTAAACGATGCATTTTCTTCTATTTTTAGGTTGTGTCGGGACTCCTGATGACATTTTGAGACATTTTATACAACTACAGCAGCAGAAATGTGCTGCTGAAGCAAGTCCGTTTTTTTGAAATTTTTGTAAGGGTCCCACCTTACGAAATTTTTGCAAAATTTTTTTCCGTAAACTATGCATTTTCTTCTATTTTTAGGTTGTGTCGGGACTCCTGATGACGTTTTGAGACATTTTATACAACTACAGCACCAGAAATGTGCTGCTGAAGCAAGTCCGTTTTTTTGAATTGTTTGTAAGGGTCCCGCCTTACGAAATTTTAGCAACATTTTTTTTTCGTAAACGATGCATTTTCTTCTATTTTTAGGTTGTGTCGGGACACCTGATGACGTTTTGAGACATTTTATACAACTACAGCAGCAGAAATGTGCTGCTGAAGAAAGTCCGTTTTTTTAAATTTTTTGTAAGGGTCCCGCCTTACGAAATTTTAGCAAAAGTTTTTTTCGTAAACGATGCATTTTATTCTATTTTTAGGTTGTGTCGGGATTCCTGATGACGTTTTGAGACATTTTATACAACTACAGCAGCAGAAATGTGCTGCTGAAGCAAGTCCGTTTTTTTGAATTTTTTGTAAGGGTCCCGCCTTACAAAATTTTAGCAAAAATGTATTTCCGTAAACTATGCATTTTCTTCTATTTTTGAGACATTTTATACAACTACAGCAGCAGAAATGTGCTGCTGAAGCAAGTCCGTTTTTTTTGGATTTTTTGTAAGGGTCCCGCCTTACGAAATTTTAGCAAAAGTTTTTTTCGTAAACGATGCATTTTCTTCTATTTTTAGGTTGTGTCGGGATTCCTGATGACGTTTTGAAACATTTTATACAACTACAGCAGCAGAAATGTGCTGCTGAAGCAAGTCCGTTTTTTTTTATTTTTTGTAAGGGTCCCGACTTATGAAATTTTAGCAAAAATTTTTTTTCGTAAACGATGCATTTTCTTCTATTTTTAGGTTGTGTCGGGACACCTGATGACGTTTTGAGACATTTTATACAACTACATTAGCAGAAATGTGCTGCTGAAGCAAGTCCGTTTTTTTTAATTTTTTGAACGGTCCCGCCTTACGATATTTTAGCAAATTTTTTTTTTCGTAAACGATGCATTTTCTTCTATTTTTTGGTTGTGTCGGGACACCTGATTATGTTTTGAGACATTTTATACATCTACAGCACCTGAAATGTGCTGCTGAAGCAAGTCCGTTTTTTTGAATTTTTTGTAAGGGTCCCACCTTACGAAATTTTTGCAAAATTTTTTTCCGTAAACTATGCATTTTCTTCTATTTTTAGGTTGTGTCGGGACTCCTGATGACGTTTTGAGACATTTTATACAACTACAGCACCAGAAATGTGCTGCTGAAGCAAGTCCGTTTTTTTGAATTGTTTGTAAGGGTCCCGCCTTACGAAATTTTAGCAACATTTTTTTTTCGTAAACGATGCATTTTCTTCTATTTTTAGGTTGTGTCGGGACACCTGATGACGTTTTGAGACATTTTATACAACTACAGCAGCAGAAATGTGCTGCTGAAGAAAGTCCGTTTTTTTAAATTTTTTGTAAGGGTCCCGCCTTACGAAATTTTAGCAAAAGTTTTTTTCGTAAACGATGCATTTTATTCTATTTTTAGGTTGTGTCGGGATTCCTGATGACGTTTTGAGACATTTTATACAACTACAGCAGCAGAAATGTGCTGCTGAAGCAAGTCCGTTTTTTTGAATTTTTTGTAAGGGTCCCGCCTTACAAAATTTTAGCAAAAATGTATTTCCGTAAACTATGCATTTTCTTCTATTTTTGAGACATTTTATACAACTACAGCAGCAGAAATGTGCTGCTGAAGCAAGTCCGTTTTTTTGAATTTTTTGTAAGGGTCCCGCCTTACGAAATTTTAGCAAAAGTTTTTTTCGTAAACGATGCATTTTATTCTATTTTTAGGTTGTGTCGGGATTCCTGATGACGTTTTGAAACATTTTATACAACTACAGCAGCAGAAATGTGCTGCTGAAGCAAGTCCGTTTTTTTTAATTTTTTGTAAGGGTCCCGACTTATGAAATTTTAGCAAAATTTTTTTTTCGTAAACGATGCATTTTCTTCTATTTTTAGGTTGTGTCGGGACACCTGATGACGTTTTGAGACATTTTATACAACTACATTAGCAGAAATGTGCTGCTGAAGCAAGTCCGTTTTTTTTAATTTTTTGAACGGTCCCGCCTTACGATATTTTAGCAAATTTTTTTTTTCGTAAACGATGCATTTTCTTCTATTTTTTGGTTGTGTCGGGACACCTGATTATGTTTTGAGACATTTTATACATCTACAGCACCTGAAATGTGCTGCTGAAGCAAGTCCGTTTTTTTGAATTTTTTGTAAGGGTCCCGCCTTACGAAATTTTAGCAAAATTGTTTTTTCGTAAACGATGCATTTTCTTCTATTTTTAGGTTGTGTCGGGACACCTGATGACGTTTTGAGACATTTTATACAACTACAGCAGCAGAAATGTGCTGCTGAAGCAAGTCCGTTTTTTTGAATTTTTTGTAAGGGTCCCGCCTTACGAAATTTTAGCCAAAATTTTTTTTCGTAAACGATGCATTTTCTTCTATTTTTAGGTTGTGTCGGGACTCCTGATGACGTTTTGAAACATTTTATACAACTACAGCATCAGAAATGTGCTGCTGAAGCAAGTCCGTTTTTTTTAATTTTTTGTAAGGGTCCCGCCTTACGAAATTTTAGCAAATTTTTTTTTTCGTAAACGATGCATTTTATTCTATTTTTAGGTTGTGTCGGGACTCCTGATGACATTTTGAGACATTTTATACAACTACAGCACAAGAAATGTGCTGCTGAAGCAAGTCCGTTTTTTTGAATTTTTTGTAAGGGTCCCGCCTTACGAAATTTTAGCAAAATTGTTTTTTCGTAAACGATGCATTTTCTTCTATTTTTAAGTTGTGTCGGGACACCTGATGACGTTTTGAAACATTTTATACAACTACAGCAGCAGAAATGTGCTGCTGAAGCAAGTCCGTTTTTTTGAATTTTTTGTAAGGGTCCCGCCTTACGAAATTTTAACAAACATTTTTTTCCGTAATTTATGCATTTTCTTCTATTTTTAGGTTGTGTCGGGACACCTGATGACGTTTTGAGACATTTTATACAACTACAGCACCAGAAATGTGCTGCTGAAGCAAGTCCGTTTTTATTAATTTTTTGTAAGGATCCCGCCTTACGAAATTTTAGCTAAATTTTTTTTTCGTAAGCGATGCATTTTCTTCTATTTTTAGGTTGTGTCGGGACACCTGATGACGTTTTGAGACATTTTATACAACTACAGCAGCAGAAATGTTCTGCTGAAGCAAGTCCGTTTTTTTGAATTTTTTGTAAGGGTCCCGCCTTACGAATTTTTAGCAAATTTTTTTTTCTGTAAACGATGCATTTTTTTCTATTTTTAGGTTGTCGAGATACATGATTATGTTTTCAGACATTTTATACAACTACAGCAGCAGAAATGTGCTGCTGAAGCAAGTCCGTTTTTTAAATTTTTTTGTAAGGGTCCCGACTTATGAAATTTTAGCAAAAAATTTGTTTCGTAAACGATGCATTTTCTTCTATTTTTAGGTTGTGTCGGGACACCTGATGACGTTTTGAGACATTTTATACAACTACAGCACCAGAAATGTGCTGCTGAAGCAAGTCCGTTTTTTTGAATTTTTTGTAAGGGTCCCGCCTTTCGAAATTTTAGCAAATTTTTTTTTCGTAAACGATGCATTTTATTCTATTTTTAGGTTGTGTCGGGACACCTGATGACGTTTTGAGACATTTTATACAACTACATTAGCAGAAATGTGCTGCTGAAGCAAGTCAGTTTTTTTGCATTTTTTGTAAAGGTCCCGCCTTACGAAATTTTAGCAATTTTTTTTTTTCGTAAACGATGCATTTTCTTCTATTTTTAGGTTGTGTAGGGACACCTGATGACATTTTGAGACATTTTATACAACTACAGCAGCAGAAATGTGCTGCTGAAGCAAGTCAGTTTTTTTGCATTTTTTGTAAAGGTCCCGCCTTACGAAATTTTAGCAAAATTGTTTTTTCGTAAACGATGCATTTTCTTCTATTTTTAGGTTGTGTAGGGACACCTGATGACATTTTGAGACATTTTATACAACTACAGCACCAGAAATGTGCAGCTGAAGCAAGTCCGTTTTTTAAAATTTTTTGTAAGGGTCCCGCCTTACGAAATTTTAGCAAAAATTTTTTCCCGTAAACTATGCATTTTCTTCTATTTTTAGGTTGTGTCGGGACACCTGTTGACGTTTTGAGACATTTTATACAACTACAGCAGCAGAAATGTGCAGCTGAAGCAAGTCCGTTTTTTTAAATTTTTTGTAAGGGTCCCGCCTTACGAAATTTTAGCAAAATTTTTTTTTCGTAAACGATGCATTTTCTTCTATTTTTAGGTTGTGTCGGGACTCCTGATGACGTTTTGAGACATTTTATACAACTACAGCAGCAGAAATGTGCTGCTGAAGCAAGTCCGTTTTTTTGAATCTTTTGTAAGGGTCCCACCTTACGAAATTTTAGCAAAATTTTTTTTTCGTAAACGATGCATTTTCTTCTATTTTCAGGTTGTGTCGGGACTCCTGATGACGTTTTGAGACATTTTATACAACTACAGCAGCAGAAATGTGCTGCTGAAGCAAGTCCTTTTTTTTGAATTTTGTGTAAGGGTCCAGCCTTACGAAATTTTAGCAAATTTTTTTTGCCGTAAACGATGCATTTTCTTCTATTTTTAGGTTGTGTCGGGACTTCTGATGACGTTTTGAGACATTTTATACAACTACATCACCAGAAATGTGCTGCTGAAGCAAGTCCGTTTTTTTGAATTTTTTGTAAGGGTCCCGCCTTACGAAATTTTAGCAAACATTTTTTTTCGTAAACGATGCATTCGCTTCTATTTTTAGGTTGTGTCGGGACACCTGATGACATTTTGAGACATTTTATACAACTACAGCAGCAGAAATGTGCTGCTGAAGCAAGTCCGTTGTTTTGAATTTTTTGTAAGGGTCCCGCCTTACGAAATTTTAGCAACATTTTTTTTCGTAAACGATGCATTTTCTTCTATTTTTAGGTTGTGTCGGGACTCCTGATGACGTTTTGAGACATTTTATACAACTACAGCAGCAGAAATGTGCTGCTGAAGCAAGTCCGTTTTTTTGAATTTTTGTAAGGGTCCCGCCTTACGAAATTTTAGCAAACTTTTTTTTTCGTAAACGATGCATTTTCTTCTATTTTTAGGTTGTGTCGGGACACCTGATGACGTTTTGAGACATTTTATACAACTACAGCAGCAGAAATGTGCTGCTGAAGCAAGTCCGTTTTTTTGAATTTTTGTAAGGGTCCCGCCTTACGAAATTTTAGCAAACTTTTTTTTTCGTAAACGATGCATTTTCTTCTATTTTTAGGTTGTGTCGGGACACCTGATGACGTTTTGAGACATTTTATACAACTACAGCAGCAGAAATGTGCTGCTGAAGCAAGTCTGTTTTTTTGAATTTTTTGTAAGGGTCCCGCCTTACGAAATTTTAGCAAATTTTTTTTGCCGTAAACGATGCAATTTCTTCTATTTTTAGGTTGTGTCGGGACTCCTGATGACGTTTTGAGACATTTTATACAACTACAGCACCAGAAATGTGCTGCTGAAGCAAGTCCGTTTTTTTTTAATTTTTTGTAAGTGTCCCGCCTTACGAAATTTTAGCAAATTTTTTTTTTCGTAAACGATGCATTTTCTTCTATTTTTAGGTTGTGTCGGGACTCCTGATGTCATTTTGAGACATTTTATACAACTAAAGCACCAGAAATGTGCTGCTGAAGCAAGTCCGTTTTTTTGAATTTTTTGTAAGGGTCCCACCTTACGAAATTTTAGCAAATTTTTTTTTTCGTAAACGATGCATTTTCTTCTATTTTTAGGTTGTGTCGGGACACCTGATGACGTTTTGAGACATTTAATACAACTACAGCACCAGAAATGTGCTGCTGAAGCAAGTCCGTTTTTTTGAATTTTTTGTAAGGGTCCCACCTTACGAAATTTTAGCAAAAAATTTTTTTCGTAAACGATGCATTTTCTTCTATTTTCAGGTTGTGTCGGGACTCCTGATGACGTTTTGAGACATTTTATACAACTACAGCAGCAGAAATGTGCTGCTGAAGCAAGTCCTTTTTTTTGAATTTTTTGTAAGGGTCCCGCCTTACGAAATTTTAGCAAAAATTTTTTGCCGTAAACGATGCATTTTCTTCTATTTTTAGGTTGTGTCGGGACTTCTGATGAGGTTTTGAGACATTTTATACAACTACAGCAGCAGAAATGTGCTGCTGAAGCAAGTCCGTTTTTTTGAATTTTTTGTAAGGGTCCCGCCTTACGAAATTTTAGCAAACATTTTTTTTCGTAAACGATGCATTTTCTTCTATTTTTAGGTTGTGTCGGGACACCTGATGACATTTTGAGACATTTTATACAACTACAGCAGCAGAAATGTGCTGCTGAAGCAAGTCCGTTGTTTTGAATTTTTTGTAAGGGTCCCGCCTTACGAAATTTTAGCAAAATTTTTTTCCCGTAAACTATGCATTTTCTTCTATTTTTAGGTTGTGTCGGGACACCTGATGACGTTTTGAGACATTTTATACAACTACAGCACCAGAAATGTGCTGCTGAAGCAAGTCCGTTTTTTTGAATTTTTTGTAACGATGCCTTACGAAATTTTAGCAAAATTTTTTTCCGTAATTTATGCCTTTTCTTCTATTTTTAGGTTGTGTCGGGACACCTGATGACATTTTGAAACATTTTATACAACTACAGCAGCAGAAATGTGCTGCTGAAGCAAGTCCGTTTTTTTGAATTTTTTGTATGGGTCCCGCCTTACGACATTTTAGCAACATTTTTTTTTCGTAAACGATGCATTTTTTTCTATTTTTAGGTTGTGTCGGGACACCTGATGACGTTTTGAGACATTTTATACAACTACAGCACCAGAAATGTGCTGCTGAAGCAAGTCCGTTTTTTGAATTTTTTGTAAGGGTCCCGCCTTACGAAATTTTAGCAAAATTTTTTTTTTCGGAAACTATGCATTTTCTTCTATTTTTAGGTTGTGTCGGGACACCTGATGACGTTTTGAGACATTTTATACAACTACAGCACCAGAAATGTGCTGCTGAAGCAAGTCTGTTTTTTTGAATTTTTTGTAAGGGTCCCGCCTTACGAAATTTTAGGAATTTTTTTTTTTCGTAAACGATGCATTTTCTTCTATTTTTAGGTTGTGTCGGGACACCTGATGACGTTTTGAGACATTTAATACAACTACAGCACCAGAAATGTGCTGCTGAAGCAAGTCCGTTTTTTTGAATTTTTTGTAAGGGTCCCGCCTTACCAAATTTTAGGATTTTTTTTTTTTCGTAAACGATGCATTTTCTTCTATTTTTAGGTTGTGTCGGGACACCTGATGACGTTTTGAGACATTTAATACAACTACAGCAGCAGAAATGTGCTGCTGAAGCAAGTCCGTTTTTTTTAATTTTGTGTAAGGGTCCAGCCTTACGAAATTTTAGCAAAATTTTTTTGCCGTAAACGATGCATTTTCTTCTATTTTTAGGTTGTGTCGGGACTTCTGATGACGTTTTGAGACATTTTATACAACTACATCACCAGAAATGTGCTGCTGAAGCAAGTCCGTTTTTTTGAATTTTTTGTAAGGGTCCCGCCTTACAAAATTTTAGCAAACATTTTTTTTCGTAAACGATGCATTCGCTTCTATTTTTAGGTTGTGTCGGGACACCTGATGACATTTTGAGACATTTTATACAACTACAGCAGCAGAAATGTGCTGCTGAAGCAAGTCCGTTGTTTTGAATTTTTTGTAAGGGTCCCGCCTTACGAAATTTTAGCAACATTTTTTTTTCGTAAACGATGCATTTTCTTCTATTTTTAGGTTGTGTCGGGACTCCTGATGACGTTTTGAGACATTTTATACAACTACAGCAGCAGAAATGTGCTGCTGAAGCAAGTCCGTTTTTTTGAATTTTTTGTAAGGGTCCCGCCTTACGAAATTTTTGCAAATTTTTTTTCCCGTAAACTATGCATTTTCTTCTATTTTTAGGTTGTGTCGGGACACCTGATGACGTTTAGAGACATTTTATACAACTACAGCAGCAGAAATGTGCTGCTGAAGCAAGTCAGTTTTTTTGAATTTTTTGTAAGGGTCCCGCCTTACGAAACTTAGGGAAAAGAAATTTCCGTAAACTATGCATTTTCTTCCCTTTTTAGGTTGTGTCGGGACACCTGATGACGTTTTGAGACATTTTATACAACTACAGCACCAGAAATGTGCTGCTGAAGCAAGTCCGTTTTTTTGAATTTTTTGTAAGGGTCCCGCCTTACGACATTTTAGCAACATTTTTTTTTCGTAAACGATGCATTTTATTCTATTTTTAGGTTGTGTCGGGACACCTGATGACGTTTTGAGACATTTTATACAA
Organism: Nerophis lumbriciformis; assembly: GCF_033978685.3. Taxonomy (NCBI): domain Eukaryota; kingdom Metazoa; phylum Chordata; class Actinopteri; order Syngnathiformes; family Syngnathidae; genus Nerophis; species Nerophis lumbriciformis. The sequence goes on along the minus strand of NC_084584.2, from coordinate 25,419,541 downwards.
CTACAGCAGCAGAAATGTGCTGCTGAAGCAAGTCTGTTTTTTTGAATTTTTTGTAAGGGTCCCGCCTTACGAAATTTTAGCAAATTTTTTTTGCCGTAAACGATGCAATTTCTTCTATTTTTAGGTTGTGTCGGGACTCCTGATGACGTTTTGAGACATTTTATACAACTACAGCACCAGAAATGTGCTGCTGAAGCAAGTCCGTTTTTTTTTAATTTTTTGTAAGTGTCCCGCCTTACGAAATTTTAGCAAAATTTTTTTTTCGTAAACGATGCATTTTCTTCTATTTTTAGGTTGTGTCGGGACTCCTGATGTCATTTTGAGACATTTTATACAACTAAAGCACCAGAAATGTGCTGCTGAAGCAAGTCCGTTTTTTTGAATTTTTTGTAAGGGTCCCGCCTTACGAAATTTTAGCAAACATTTTTTTTCGTAAACGATGCATTTTCTTCTATTTTTAGGTTGTGTCGGGACACCTGATGACATTTTGAGACATTTTATACAACTACAGCAGCAGAAATGTGCTGCTGAAGCAAGTCCGTTGTTTTGAATTTTTTGTAAGGGTCCCGCCTTACGAAATTTTAGCAAAATTTTTTTCCCGTAAACTATGCATTTTCTTCTATTTTTAGGTTGTGTCGGGACACCTGATGACGTTTTGAGACATTTTATACAACTACAGCAGCAGAAATGTGCTGCTGAAGCAAGTGCGTTTTTTTGAATTTTTTGTAACGATGCCTTACGAAATTTTAGCAAAATTTTTTTCCGTAATTTTTGCATTTTCTTCTATTTTTAGGTTGTGTCGGGACACCTGATTATGTTTTGAGACATTTTATACAACTACAGCAGCAGAAATGTGCTGCTGAAGCAAGTCTGTTTTTTTGAATTTTTTGTAAGGGTCCCACCTTACGAAATTTTAGCAAAATTTTTTTTCCGTAAACTATGCATTTTCTTCTATTTTTAGGTTGTGTCGGGACACCTGATGTCGTTTTGAGACATTTTATACAACTACAGCAGCAGAAATGTGCTGCTGAAGCAAGTCCGTTTTTTTGATTTTTTTTTGTAAGGGTCCCGCCTTACGAAATTTTAGCAACATTTTTTTCCGTAATTTATGCATTTTCTTCTATTTTTAGGTTGTGTCGGGACACCTGATTATGTTTTGAGACATTTTATACAACTACAGCAGCAGAAATGTGCTGCTGAAGGAAGTCCGTTTTTTTGATTTTTTTTTGGAAGGGTCCCGCCTTACGAAATTTTAGCAAAATTTTTTTCCGTAATTTATGCATTTTCTTCTATTTTTAGGTTGTGTCGGGACACCTGATGACGTTTTGAGACATTTTATACAACTACAGCAGCAGAAATGTGCTGCTGAAGCAAGTCCGTTTATTTGAATTTTTTGTAAGGGTCCCGCCTTACGAAATTTTAGCAAACATTTTTTTTCGTAAACGATGCATTTTCTTCTATTTTTAGGTTGTGTCGGGACTCCTGATGACATTTTGAGACATTTTATACAACTACAGCAGCAGAAATGTGCTGCTGAAGCAAGTCCGTTTTTTTGAATTTTTTGTAAGGGTCCCACCTTACGAAATTTTAGCAAACATTTTTTTTCGTAAACGATGCATTTTCTTCTATTTTTAGGTTGTGTCGGGACACCTGATGACGTTTAGAGACATTTTATACAACTACAGCAGCAGAAATGTGCTGCTGAAGCAAGTCTGTTTTTTTGAAATTTTTGTATGGGTCCCGCCTTACGACATTTTAGCAACATTTTTTTTTCGTAAACGATGCATTTTCTTCTATTTTTAGGTTGTGTCGGGACACCTGATGACGTTTTGAGACATTTTATACAACTACAGCAGCAGAAATGTGCTGCTGAAGCAAGTCCGTTTTTTGAATTTTTTGTAAGGGTCCCGCCTTACGAAATTTTAGCAAAATTTTTTTTTTCGGAAACTATGCATTTTCTTCTATTTTTAGGTTGTGTCGGGACACCTGATGACGTTTTGAGACATTTTATACAACTACAGCAGCAGAAATGTGCTGCTGAAGCAAGTCTGTTTTTTTGAATTTTTTGTAAGGGTCCCGCCTTACGAAATTTTAGGAATTTTTTTTTTTCGTAAACGATGCATTTTCTTCTTTTTTTAGGTTGTGTCGGGACTCCTGATGACGTTTTGAGACATTTTATACAACTACAGCAGCAGAAATGTGCTGCTGAAGCAAGTCCGTTTTTTTTAATTTTGTGTAAGGGTCCAGCCTTACGAAATTTTAGCAAAATTTTTTTGCCGTAAACGATGCATTTTCTTCTATTTTTAGGTTGTGTCGGGACTTCTGATGACGTTTTGAGACATTTTATACAACTACATCACCAGAAATGTGCTGCTGAAGCAAGTCCGTTTTTTTGAATTTTTTGTAAGGGTCCCGCCTTACAAAATTTTAGCAAACATTTTTTTTCGTAAACGATGCATTCGCTTCTATTTTTAGGTTGTGTCGGGACACCTGATGACATTTTGAGACATTTTATACAACTACAGCAGCAGAAATGTGCTGCTGAAGCAAGTCCGTTGTTTTGAATTTTTTGTAAGGGTCCCGCCTTACGAAATTTTAGCAACATTTTTTTTTCGTAAACGATGCATTTTCTTCTATTTTTAGGTTGTGTCGGGACTCCTGATGACGTTTTGAGACATTTTATACAACTACAGCAGCAGAAATGTGCTGCTGAAGCAAGTCCGTTTTTTTGAATTTTTTGTAAGGGTCCCGCCTTACGAAATTTTTGCAAATTTTTTTTCCCGTAAACTATGCATTTTCTTCTATTTTTAGGTTGTGTCGGGACACCTGATGACGTTTAGAGACATTTTATACAACTACAGCAGCAGAAATGTGCTGCTGAAGCAAGTCCGTTTTTTTGAATTTTTTGTAAGGGTCCCGCCTTACGAAACTTAGGGAAAAGAAATTTCCGTAAACTATGCATTTTCTTCCCTTTTTAGGTTGTGTCGGGACACCTGATGACGTTTTGAGACATTTTATACAACTACAGCACCAGAAATGTGCTGCTGAAGCAAGTCCGTTTTTTTGAATTTTTTGTAAGGGTCCCGCCTTACGACATTTTAGCAACATTTTTTTTTCGTAAACGATGCATTTTATTCTATTTTTAGGTTGTGTCGGGACACCTGATGACGTTTTGAGACATTTTATACAACTACAGCAGCAGAAATGTGCTGCTGAAGCAAGTCTGTTTTTTTGAATTTTTTGTAAGGGTCCCGCCTTACGAAATTTTAGCAAATTTTTTTTGCCGTAAACGATGCAATTTCTTCTATTTTTAGGTTGTGTCGGGACTCCTGATGACGTTTTGAGACATTTTATACAACTACAGCACCAGAAATGTGCTGCTGAAGCAAGTCCGTTTTTTTTTAATTTTTTGTAAGTGTCCCGCCTTACGAAATTTTAGCAAAATTTTTTTTTCGTAAACGATGCATTTTCTTCTATTTTTAGGTTGTGTCGGGACTCCTGATGTCATTTTGAGACATTTTATACAACTAAAGCACCAGAAATGTGCTGCTGAAGCAAGTCCGTTTTTTTGAATTTTTTGTAAGGGTCCCGCCTTACGAAATTTTAGCAAACATTTTTTTTCGTAAACGATGCATTTTCTTCTATTTTTAGGTTGTGTCGGGACACCTGATGACATTTTGAGACATTTTATACAACTACAGCAGCAGAAATGTGCTGCTGAAGCAAGTCCGTTGTTTTGAATTTTTTGTAAGGGTCCCGCCTTACGAAATTTTAGCAAAATTTTTTTCCCGTAAACTATGCATTTTCTTCTATTTTTAGGTTGTGTCGGGACACCTGATGACGTTTTGAGACATTTTATACAACTACAGCAGCAGAAATGTGCTGCTGAAGCAAGTGCGTTTTTTTGAATTTTTTGTAACGATGCCTTACGAAATTTTAGCAAAATTTTTTTCCGTAATTTTTGCATTTTCTTCTATTTTTAGGTTGTGTCGGGACACCTGATTATGTTTTGAGACATTTTATACAACTACAGCAGCAGAAATGTGCTGCTGAAGCAAGTCTGTTTTTTTGAATTTTTTGTAAGGGTCCCACCTTACGAAATTTTAGCAAAAATTTTTTTCCGTAAACTATGCATTTTCTTCTATTTTTAGGTTGTGTCGGGACACCTGATGTCGTTTTGAGACATTTTATACAACTACAGCAGCAGAAATGTGCTGCTGAAGCAAGTCCGTTTTTTTGATTTTTTTTTGTAAGGGTCCCGCCTTACGAAATTTTAGCAACATTTTTTTCCGTAATTTATGCATTTTCTTCTATTTTTAGGTTGTGTCGGGACACCTGATTATGTTTTGAGACATTTTATACAACTACAGCAGCAGAAATGTGCTGCTGAAGGAAGTCCGTTTTTTTGATTTTTTTTTGGAAGGGTCCCGCCTTACGAAATTTTAGCAAAATTTTTTTCCGTAATTTATGCATTTTCTTCTATTTTTAGGTTGTGTCGGGACACCTGATGACGTTTTGAGACATTTTATACAACTACAGCAGCAGAAATGTGCTGCTGAAGCAAGTCCGTTTATTTGAATTTTTTGTAAGGGTCCCGCCTTACGAAATTTTAGCAAACATTTTTTTTCGTAAACGATGCATTTTCTTCTATTTTTAGGTTGTGTCGGGACTCCTGATGACATTTTGAGACATTTTATACAACTACAGCAGCAGAAATGTGCTGCTGAAGCAAGTCCGTTTTTTTGAATTTTTTGTAAGGGTCCCACCTTACGAAATTTTAGCAAACATTTTTTTTCGTAAACGATGCATTTTCTTCTATTTTTAGGTTGTGTCGGGACACCTGATGACGTTTAGAGACATTTTATACAACTACAGCAGCAGAAATGTGCTGCTGAAGCAAGTCTGTTTTTTTGAAATTTTTGTATGGGTCCCGCCTTACGACATTTTAGCAACATTTTTTTTTCGTAAACGATGCATTTTCTTCTATTTTTAGGTTGTGTCGGGACACCTGATGACGTTTTGAGACATTTTATACAACTACAGCAGCAGAAATGTGCTGCTGAAGCAAGTCCGTTTTTTGAATTTTTTGTAAGGGTCCCGCCTTACGAAATTTTAGCAAAATTTTTTTTTTCGGAAACTATGCATTTTCTTCTATTTTTAGGTTGTGTCGGGACACCTGATGACGTTTTGAGACATTTTATACAACTACAGCAGCAGAAATGTGCTGCTGAAGCAAGTCTGTTTTTTTGAATTTTTTGTAAGGGTCCCGCCTTACGAAATTTTAGGAATTTTTTTTTTTCGTAAACGATGCATTTTCTTCTTTTTTTAGGTTGTGTCGGGACTCCTGATGTCATTTTGAGACATTTTATACAACTACAGCAGCAGAAATGTGCTGCTGAAGCAAGTCCTTTTTTTTGAATTTTGTGTAAGGGTCCAGCCTTACGAAATTTTAGCAAAATTTTTTTGCCGTAAACGATGCATTTTCTTCTATTTTTAGGTTGTGTCGGGACTTCTGATGACGTTTTGAGACATTTTATACAACTACATCACCAGAAATGTGCTGCTGAAGCAAGTCCGTTTTTTTGATTTTTTTTTGTAAGGGTCCCGCCTTACGAAATTTTAGCAACATTTTTTTCCGTAATTTATGCATTTTCTTCTATTTTTAGGTTGTGTCGGGACACCTGATGACGTTTTGAGACATTTTATACAACTACAGCAGCAGAAATGTGCTGCTGAAGCAAGTCCGTTTTTTTGAATTTTTTGTAAGGGTCCCGCCTTACGAAATTTTAGCAAATTTTTTTTACCGTAAACTATGCATTTTCTTCTATTTTTAGGTTGTGTCGGGACACCTGATGACGTTTTGAGACATTTTATACAACTACAGCACCTGAAATGTGCTGCTGAAGCAAGTCCGTTTTTTTGAATTTTTTATAAGGGTCCCGCCTTACGAAATTTTAGCAAAATTTTTTTCCCGTAAACTATGCATTTTCTTCTATTTTTAGGTTGTGTCGGGACACCTGATGACGTTTTGAGACATTTTATACAACTACAGCAGCAGAAATGTGCTGCTGAAGCAAGTCCGTTTATTTGAATTTTTTGTAAGGGTCCCGCCTTACGAAATTTTAGCAAACATTTTTTTTCGTAAACGATGCATTTTCTTCTATTTTTAGGTTGTGTCGGGACTCCTGATGACATTTTGAGACATTTTATACAACTACAGCAGCAGAAATGTGCTGCTGAAGCAAGTCCGTTTTTTTGAATTTTTTGTAAGGGTCCCACCTTACGAAATTTTAGCAAACATTTTTTTTCGTAAACGATGCATTTTCTTCTATTTTTAGGTTGTGTCGGGACACCTGATGACGTTTAGAGACATTTTATACAACTACAGCAGCAGAAATGTGCTGCTGAAGCAAGTCTGTTTTTTTGAATTTTTGTAAGGGTCCCGCCTTACGAAATTTTAGCAAATTTTTTTTCGTAAACGATGCATTTTCTTCTATTTTTAGGTTGTGTCGGGACTCCTGATGTCATTTTGAGACATTTTATACAACTAAAGCACCAGAAATGTGCTGCTGAAGCAAGTCCGTTTTTTTGAATTTTTTGTAAGGGTCCCGCCTTACGAAATTTTAGCAAACATTTTTTTTCGTAAACGATGCATTTTCTTCTATTTTTAGGTTGTGTCGGGACACCTGATTATGTTTTGAGACATTTTATACAACTACAGCAGCAGAAAGGTGCTGCTGAAGGAAGTCCGTTTTTTTGATTTTTTTTTGGAAGGGTCCCGCCTTACGAAATTTTAGCAAAATTTTTTTCCCGTAAACTATGCATTTTCTTCTATTTTTAGGTTGTGTCGGGACACCTGATGACGTTTTGAGACATTTTATACAACTACAGCAGCAGAAATGTGCTGCTGAAGCAAGTGCGTTTTTTTGAATTTTTTGTAACGATGCCTTACGAAATTTTAGCAAAATTTTTTTCCGTAATTTTTGCATTTTCTTCTATTTTTAGGTTGTGTCGGGACACCTGATTATGTTTTGAGACATTTTATACAACTACAGCAGCAGAAATGTGCTGCTGAAGCAAGTCTGTTTTTTTGAATTTTTTGTAAGGGTCCCACCTTACGAAATTTTAGCAAAATTTTTTTTCCGTAAACTATGCATTTTCTTCTATTTTTAGGTTGTGTCGGGACACCTGATGTCGTTTTGAGACATTTTATACAACTACAGCAGCAGAAATGTGCTGCTGAAGCAAGTCCGTTTTTTTGATTTTTTTTTGTAAGGGTCCCGCCTTACGAAATTTTAGCAACATTTTTTTCCGTAATTTATGCATTTTCTTCTATTTTTAGGTTGTGTCGGGACACCTGATGACGTTTTGAGACATTTTATACAACTACAGCAGCAGAAATGTGCTGCTGAAGCAAGTCCGTTTTTTTGAATTTTTTGTAAGGGTCCCGCCTTACGAAATTTTAGCAAATTTTTTTTACCGTAAACTATGCATTTTCTTCTATTTTTAGGTTGTGTCGGGACACCTGATGACGTTTTGAGACATTTTATACAACTACAGCACCTGAAATGTGCTGCTGAAGCAAGTCCGTTTTTTTGAATTTTTTATAAGGGTCCCGCCTTACGAAATTTTAGCAAAATTTTTTTCCCGTAAACTATGCATTTTCTTCTATTTTTAGGTTGTGTCGGGACACCTGATGACGTTTTGAGACATTTTATACAACTACAGCAGCAGAAATGTGCTGCTGAAGCAAGTCCGTTTATTTGAATTTTTTGTAAGGGTCCCGCCTTACGAAATTTTAGCAAACATTTTTTTTCGTAAACGATGCATTTTCTTCTATTTTTAGGTTGTGTCGGGACTCCTGATGACATTTTGAGACATTTTATACAACTACAGCAGCAGAAATGTGCTGCTGAAGCAAGTCCGTTTTTTTGAATTTTTTGTAAGGGTCCCACCTTACGAAATTTTAGCAAACATTTTTTTTCGTAAACGATGCATTTTCTTCTATTTTTAGGTTGTGTCGGGACACCTGATGACGTTTAGAGACATTTTATACAACTACAGCAGCAGAAATGTGCTGCTGAAGCAAGTCTGTTTTTTTGAATTTTTGTAAGGGTCCCGCCTTACGAAATTTTAGCAAATTTTTTTTCGTAAACGATGCATTTTCTTCTATTTTTAGGTTGTGTCGGGACTCCTGATGTCATTTTGAGACATTTTATACAACTAAAGCACCAGAAATGTGCTGCTGAAGCAAGTCCGTTTTTTTGAATTTTTTGTAAGGGTCCCGCCTTACGAAATTTTAGCAAACATTTTTTTTCGTAAACGATGCATTTTCTTCTATTTTTAGGTTGTGTCGGGACACCTGATTATGTTTTGAGACATTTTATACAACTACAGCAGCAGAAATGTGCTGCTGAAGGAAGTCCGTTTTTTTGATTTTTTTTTGGAAGGGTCCCGCCTTACGAAATTTTAGCAAAATTTTTTTCCCGTAAACTATGCATTTTCTTCTATTTTTAGGTTGTGTCGGGACACCTGATGACGTTTTGAGACATTTTATACAACTACAGCAGCAGAAATGTGCTGCTGAAGCAAGTGCGTTTTTTTGAATTTTTTGTAACGATGCCTTACGAAATTTTAGCAAAATTTTTTTCCGTAATTTTTGCATTTTCTTCTATTTTTAGGTTGTGTCGGGACACCTGATTATGTTTTGAGACATTTTATACAACTACAGCAGCAGAAATGTGCTGCTGAAGCAAGTCTGTTTTTTTGAATTTTTTGTAAGGGTCCCACCTTACGAAATTTTAGCAAAATTTTTTTTCCGTAAACTATGCATTTTCTTCTATTTTTAGGTTGTGTCGGGACACCTGATGTCGTTTTGAGACATTTTATACAACTACAGCAGCAGAAATGTGCTGCTGAAGCAAGTCCGTTTTTTTGATTTTTTTTTGTAAGGGTCCCGCCTTACGAAATTTTAGCAACATTTTTTTCCGTAATTTATGCATTTTCTTCTATTTTTAGGTTGTGTCGGGACACCTGATTATGTTTTGAGACATTTTATACAACTACAGCAGCAGAAATGTGCTGCTGAAGGAAGTCCGTTTTTTTGATTTTTTTTTGGAAGGGTCCCGCCTTACGAAATTTTAGCAAAATTTTTTTCCGTAATTTATGCATTTTCTTCTATTTTTAGGTTGTGTCGGGACACCTGATGACGTTTTGAGACATTTTATACAACTACAGCAGCAGAAATGTGCTGCTGAAGCAAGTCCGTTTATTTGAATTTTTTGTAAGGGTCCCGCCTTACGAAATTTTAGCAAACATTTTTTTTCGTAAACGATGCATTTTCTTCTATTTTTAGGTTGTGTCGGGACTCCTGATGACATTTTGAGACATTTTATACAACTACAGCAGCAGAAATGTGCTGCTGAAGCAAGTCCGTTTTTTTGAATTTTTTGTAAGGGTCCCACCTTACGAAATTTTAGCAAACATTTTTTTTCGTAAACGATGCATTTTCTTCTATTTTTAGGTTGTGTCGGGACACCTGATGACGTTTAGAGAAATTTTATACAACTACAGCAGCAGAAATGTGCTGCTGAAGCAAGTCTGTTTTTTTGAAATTTTTGTATGGGTCCCGCCTTACGACATTTTAGCAACATTTTTTTTTCGTAAACGATGCATTTTCTTCTATTTTTAGGTTGTGTCGGGACACCTGATGACGTTTTGAGACATTTTATACAACTACAGCAGCAGAAATGTGCTGCTGAAGCAAGTCCGTTTTTTGAATTTTTTGTAAGGGTCCCGCCTTACGAAATTTTAGCAAAATTTTTTTTTTCGGAAACTATGCATTTTCTTCTATTTTTAGGTTGTGTCGGGACACCTGATGACGTTTTGAGACATTTTATACAACTACAGCAGCAGAAATGTGCTGCTGAAGCAAGTCTGTTTTTTTGAATTTTTTGTAAGGGTCCCGCCTTACGAAATTTTAGGAATTTTTTTTTTTCGTAAACGATGCATTTTCTTCTTTTTTTAGGTTGTGTCGGGACTCCTGATGTCATTTTGAGACATTTTATACAACTACAGCAGCAGAAATGTGCTGCTGAAGCAAGTCCTTTTTTTTGAATTTTGTGTAAGGGTCCAGCCTTACGAAATTTTAGCAAAATTTTTTTGCCGTAAACGATGCATTTTCTTCTATTTTTAGGTTGTGTCGGGACTTCTGATGACGTTTTGAGACATTTTATACAACTACATCACCAGAAATGTGCTGCTGAAGCAAGTCCGTTTTTTTGATTTTTTTTTGTAAGGGTCCCGCCTTACGAAATTTTAGCAACATTTTTTTCCGTAATTTATGCATTTTCTTCTATTTTTAGGTTGTGTCGGGACACCTGATGACGTTTTGAGACATTTTATACAACTACAGCAGCAGAAATGTGCTGCTGAAGCAAGTCCGTTTTTTTGAATTTTTTGTAAGGGTCCCGCCTTACGAAATTTTAGCAAATTTTTTTTACCGTAAACTATGCATTTTCTTCTATTTTTAGGTTGTGTCGGGACACCTGATGACGTTTTGAGACATTTTATACAACTACAGCACCTGAAATGTGCTGCTGAAGCAAGTCCGTTTTTTTGAATTTTTTATAAGGGTCCCGCCTTACGAAATTTTAGCAAAATTTTTTTCCCGTAAACTATGCATTTTCTTCTATTTTTAGGTTGTGTCGGGACACCTGATGACGTTTTGAGACATTTTATACAACTACAGCAGCAGAAATGTGCTGCTGAAGCAAGTCCGTTTATTTGAATTTTTTGTAAGGGTCCCGCCTTACGAAATTTTAGCAAACATTTTTTGTCGTAAACGATGCATTTTCTTCTATTTTTAGGTTGTGTCGGGACTCCTGATGACATTTTGAGACATTTTATACAACTACAGCAGCAGAAATGTGCTGCTGAAGCAAGTCCGTTTTTTTGAATTTTTTGTAAGGGTCCCACCTTACGAAATTTTAGCAAACATTTTTTTTCGTAAACGATGCATTTTCTTCTATTTTTAGGTTGTGTCGGGACACCTGATGACGTTTAGAGACATTTTATACAACTACAGCAGCAGAAATGTGCTGCTGAAGCAAGTCTGTTTTTTTGAATTTTTGTAAGGGTCCCGCCTTACGAAATTTTAGCAAATTTTTTTTCGTAAACGATGCATTTTCTAATATTTTTAAGTTGTGTCGGGACTCCTGATGACGTTTTGAGACATTTTATACAACTACTGTAGCAGAAATGTGCTGCTGAAGCAGGTCCGTTTTTTTGAATTTTTTGTAAGGGTCCCGCCTTTCGAAATTTTAGCAAAAAATTTTTTTCGTAAGCGATGCATTTTCTTCTATTTTTAGGTTGTGTCGGGACACCTGATGACGTTTTGAGACATTTTATACAACTACAGCAGCAGAAATGTGCAGCTGAAGCAAGTCCGTTTTTTAAAATTTTTTGTAAGGGTCCCGCCTTACGAAATTTTAGCAAAATTGTTTTTTCGTAAACGATGCATTTTCTTCTATTTTTAGGTTGTGTCGGGACTCCTGATGACGTTTTGAGACATTTTATACAACTACAGCAGCAGAAATGTGCTGCTGAAGCAAGTCCGTTTTTTTGAATTTTTTGTAAGGGTCCCGCCTTACGAAATTTTAGCAAAATTTTTTTCCCGTAAACTATGCATTTTCTTCTATTTTTAGGTTGTGTCGGGACACCTGTTGACGTTTTGAGACATTTTATACAACTACAGCAGCAGAAATGTGCAGCTGAAGCAAGTCCGTTTTTTTAAATTTTTTGTAAGGGTCCCGCCTTACGAAATTTTAGCAAAATTTTTTTTTCGTAAACGATGCATTTTCTTCTATTTTTAGGTTGTGTCGGGACTCCTGATGACGTTTTGAGACATTTTATACAACTACAGCAGCAGAAATGTGCTGCTGAAGCAAGTCCGTTTTTTTGAATTTTTTGTAAGGGTCCCACCTTACGAAATTTTAGCAAAATTTTTTTTTCGTAAACGATGCATTTTCTTCTATTTTCAGGTTGTGTCGGGACTCCTGATGACGTTTTGAGACATTTTATACAACTACAGCAGCAGAAATGTGCTGCTGAAGCAAGTCCTTTTTTTTGAATTTTGTGTAAGGGTCCAGCCTTACGAAATTTTAGCAAAAATTTTTTGCCGTAAACGATGCATTTTCTTCTATTTTTAGGTTGTGTCGGGACTTCTGATGACGTTTTGAGACATTTTATACAACTACATCACCAGAAATGTGCTGCTGAAGCAAGTCCGTTTTTTTGAATTTTTTGTAAGGGTCCCGCCTTACGAAATTTTAGCAAACATTTTTTTTCGTAAACGATGCATTTTCTTCTATTTTTAGGTTGTGTCGGGACACCTGATGACGTTTTGAGACATTTTATACAACTACAGCAGCAGAAATGTGCTGCTGAAGCAAGTCTGTTTTTTTGAATTTTTTGTAAGGGTCCCACCTTACGAAATTTTAGCAAAATTTTTTTTCCGTAAACTATGCATTTTCTTCTATTTTTAGGTTGTGTCGGGACACCTGATGACGTTTTGAGACATTTTATACAACTACAGCAGCAGAAATGTGCTGCTGAAGCAAGTCCGTTTTTTTGATTTTTTTTTGGAAGGGTCCCGCCTTACGAAATTTTAGCTAAATTTTTTTCCGTAATTTATGCATTTTCTTCTATTTTTAGGTTGTGTCGGGACACCTGATGACGTTTTGAGACATTTTATACAACTACAGCAGCAGAAATGTGCTGCTGAAGCAAGTCCGTTTTTTTGAATTTTTTGTAAGGGTCCCGCCTTACGAAATTTTAGCAAATTTTTTTTACCGTAAACGATGCATTTTCTTCTATTTTTAGGTTGTGTCGGGACACCTGATGACGTTTTGAGACATTTTATACAACTACAGCAGCAGAAATGTGCTGCTGAAGCAAGTCCGTTTATTTGAATTTTTTGTAAGGGTCCCGCCTTATGAAATTTTTGCAAAATTTTTTTTTCGTAAACGATGCATTTTCTTCTATTTTTAGGTTGTGTCGGGACTCCTGATGACGTTTTGAGACATTTTATACAACTACAGCAGCAGAAATGTGCTGCTGAAGCAAGTCCTTTTTTTTGAATTTTGTGTAAGGGTCCAGCCTTACGAAATTTTAGCAAAAATGTTTTCCCGTAAACTATGCATTTTCTTCTATTTTTAGGTTGTGTCGGGACACCTGATGACGTTTTGAGACATTTTATACAACTACAGCAGCAGAAATGTGCAGCTGAAGCAAGTCCGTTTTTTAAAATTTTTTGTAAGGGTCCCGCCTTACGAAATTTTAGCAAAATTTTTTTTTCGTAAACGATGCATTTTCTTCTATTTTTAGGTTGTGTCGGGACTCCTGATGACGTTTTGAGACATTTTATACAACTACAGCAGCAGAAATGTGCTGCTGAAGCAAGTCCTTTTTTTTGAATTTTGTGTAAGGGTCCAGCCTTACGAAATTTTAGCAAAATTTTTTTGCCGTAAACGATGCATTTTCTTCTATTTTTAGGTTGTGTCGGGACTTCTGATGACGTTTTGAGACATTTTATACAACTACATTAGCAGAAATGTGCTGCTGAAGCAAGTCCGTTTTTTTGAATTTTTTGTAAGGGTCCCGAAATTTTAGCAAAATTTTTTTTTTCGGAAACTATGCATTTTCTTCTATTTTTAGGTTGTGTCGGGACTCCTGATGACGTTTTGAGACATTTTATACAACTACAGCAGCAGAAATGTGCTGCTGAAGCAAGTCCTTTTTTATAATTTTGTGTAAGGGTCCAGCCTTACGAAATTTTAGCAAAATTTTTTTGCCGTAAACGATGCATTTTCTTCTATTTTTAGGTTGTGTCGGGACTTCTGATGACGTTTTGAGACATTTTATACAACTACATCACCAGAAATGTGCTGCTGAAGCAAGTCCGTTTTTTTGAATTTTTTGTAAGGGTCCCGCCTTACGAAATTTTAGCAAACATTTTTTTTCGTAAACGATGCATTTTCTTCTATTTTTAGGTTGTGTCGGGACACCTGATGACGTTTTGAGACATTTTATACAACTACAGCAGCAGAAATGTGCTGCTGAAGCAAGTCTGTTTTTTTGAATTTTTTGTAAGGGTCCCACCTTACGAAATTTTAGCAAAATTTTTTTTCCGTAAACTATGCATTTTCTTCTATTTTTAGGTTGTGTCGGGACACCTGATGACGTTTTGAGACATTTTATACAACTACAGCAGCAGAAATGTGCTGCTGAAGCAAGTCCGTTTTTTTGATTTTTTTTTGGAAGGGTCCCGCCTTCCGAAATTTTAGCAAAATTTTTTTCCGTAATTTATGCATTTTCTTCTATTTTTAGGTTGTGTCGGGACACCTGATGACGTTTTGAGACATTTTATACAACTACAGCAGCAGAAATGTGCTGCTGAAGCAAGTCCGTTTTTTTGAATTTTTTGTAAGGGTCCCGCCTTACCAAATTTTAGGATTTTTTTTTTTTCGTAAACGATGCATTTTCTTCAATTTTTAGGTTGTGTCGGGACTCCTGATGACGTTTTGAGACATTTTATACAACTACAGCAGCAGAAATGTGCTGCTGAAGCAAGTCCTTTTTTTTGAATTTTGTGTAAGGGTCCAGCCTTACGAAATTTTAGCAAATTTTTTTTGCCGTAAACGATGCATTTTCTTCTATTTTTAGGTTGTGTCGGGACTTCTGATGACGTTTTGAGACATTTTATACAACTACATCACCAGAAATGTGCTGCTGAAGCAAGTCCGTTTTTTTGAATTTTTTGTAAGGGTCCCGCCTTACGAAATTTTAGCAAACATTTTTTTTCGTAAACGATGCATTCGCTTCTATTTTTAGGTTGTGTCGGGACACCTGATGACATTTTGAAACATTTTATACAACTACAGCAGCAGAAATGTGCTGCTGAAGCAAGTCCGTTTTTTTGAATTTTTTGTATGGGTCCCGCCTTACGACATTTTAGCAACATTTTTTTTTCGTAAACGATGCATTTTCTTCTATTTTTAGGTTGTGTCGGGACACCTGATGACGTTTTGAGACATTTTATACAACTACAGCACCAGAAATGTGCTGCTGAAGCAAGTCCGTTTTTTGAATTTTTTGTAAGGGTCCCGCCTTACGAAATTTTAGCAAAATTTTTTTTTTCGGAAACGATGCATTTTCTTCTATTTTTAGGTTGTGTCGGGACACCTGATGACGTTTTGAGACATTTTATACAACTACATCACCAGAAATGTGCTGCTGAAGCAAGTCCGTTTTTTTGAATTTTTTGTAAGGGTCCAGCCTTACGAAATTTTAGCAAATTTTTTTTGCCGTAAACGATGCATTTTCTTCTATTTTTAGGTTGTGTCGGGACTCCTGATGACGTTTTGAGACATTTAATACAACTACAGCACCAGAAATGTGCTGCTGAAGCAAGTCCGTTTTTTTGAATTTTTTGTAAGGGTCCCGCCTTACCAAATTTTAGGATTTTTTTTTTTTCGTAAACGATGCATTTTCTTCAATTTTTAGGTTGTGTCGGGACTCCTGATGACGTTTTGAGACATTTTATACAACTACAGCAGCAGAAATGTGCTGCTGAAGCAAGTCCTTTTTTTTGAATTTTGTGTAAGGGTCCAGCCTTACGAAATTTTAGCAAAATTTTTTTGCCGTAAACGATGCATTTTCTTCTATTTTTAGGTTGTGTCGGGACTTCTGATGACGTTTTGAGACATTTTATACAACTACAGCAGCAGAAATGTGCTGCTGAAGCAAGTCCGTTTTTTTGAATTTTTTGTAACGATGCCTTACGAAATTTTAGCAAAATTTTTTTCCGTAATTTATGCATTTTCTTCTATTTTTAGGTTGTGTCGGGACACCTGATGACATTTTGAAACATTTTATACAACTACAGCAGCAGAAATGTGCTGCTGAAGCAAGTCCGTTTTTTTGAATTTTTTGTATGGGTCCCGCCTTACGACATTTTAGCAACATTTTTTTTTCGTAAACGATGCATTTTCTTCTATTTTTAGGTTGTGTCGGGACACCTGATGACGTTTTGAGACATTTTATACAACTACAGCACCAGAAATGTGCTGCTGAAGCAAGTCCGTTTTTTGAATTTTTTGTAAGGGTCCCGCCTTACGAAATTTTAGCAAAATTTTTTTTTTCGGAAACGATGCATTTTCTTCTATTTTTAGGTTGTGTCGGGACACCTGATGACGTTTTGAGACATTTTATACAACTACAGCAGCAGAAATGTGCTGCTGAAGCAAGTCTGTTTTTTTGAATTTTTTGTAAGGGTCCCGCCTTACGAAATTTTAGGAATTTTTTTTTTTCGTAAACGATGCATTCGCTTCTATTTTTAGGTTGTGTCGGGACACCTGATGACATTTTGAGACATTTTATACAACTACAGCAGCAGAAATGTGCTGCTGAAGCAAGTCCGTTGTTTTGAATTTTTTGTAAGGGCGCCTTACGAAATTTTAGCAAATTTTTTTTCCCGTAAACTATGCATTTTCTTCTATTTTTAGGTTGTGTCGGGACACCTGATGACGTTTTGAGACATTTTATACAACTACAGCAGCAGAAATGTGCTGCTGAAGCAAGTCCGTTGTTTTGAATTTTTTGTAAGGGCGCCTTACGAAATTTTAGCAAATTTTTTTTCCCGTAAACTATGCATTTTCTTCTATTTTTAGGTTGTGTCGGGACACCTGATGACGTTTAGAGACATTTTATACAACTACAGCAGCAGAAATGTGCTGCTGAAGCAAGTCCGTTTTTTTGAATTTTTTGTAAGGGTCCCGCCTTACGACATTTTAGCAACATTTTTTTTTCGTAAACGATGCATTTTCTTCTATTTTTAGGTTGTGTCGGGACACCTGATGACGTTTTGAGACATTTTATACAACTACAGCAGCAGAAATGTGCTGCTGAAGCAAGTCCGTTTTTTTGAATTTTTTGTAAGGGTCCCGCCTTACGAAATTTTAGCAAAAATTTTTTCCCGTAAACTATGCATTTTCTTCTATTTTTAGGTTGTGTCGGGACACCTGTTGACGTTTTGAGACATTTTATACAACTACAGCAGCAGAAATGTGCAGCTGAAGCAAGTCCGTTTTTTTAAATTTTTTGTAAGGGTCCCGCCTTACGAAATTTTAGCAAAATTTTTTTTTCGTAAACGATGCATTTTCTTCTATTTTTAGGTTGTGTCGGGACTCCTGATGACGTTTTGAGACATTTTATACAACTACAGCAGCAGAAATGTGCTGCTGAAGCAAGTCCGTTTTTTTGAATTTTTTGTAAGGGTCCCACCTTACGAAATTTTAGCAAAATTTTTTTTTCGTAAACGATGCATTTTCTTCTATTTTCAGGTTGTGTCGGGACTCCTGATGACGTTTTGAGACATTTTATACAACTACAGCAGCAGAAATGTGCTGCTGAAGCAAGTCCTTTTTTTTTAATTTTGTGTAAGGGTCCAGCCTTACGAAATTTTAGCAAAAATTTTTTGCCGTAAACGATGCATTTTCTTCTATTTTTAGGTTGTGTCGGGACTTCTGATGACGTTTTGAGACATTTTATACAACTACATCACCAGAAATGTGCTGCTGAAGCAAGTCCGTTTTTTTGAATTTTTTGTAAGGGTCCCGCCTTACGAAATTTTAGCAAACATTTTTTTTCGTAAACGATGCATTTTCTTCTATTTTTAGGTTGTGTCGGGACACCTGATGACGTTTTGAGACATTTTATACAACTACAGCAGCAGAAATGTGCTGCTGAAGCAAGTCTGTTTTTTTGAATTTTTTGTAAGGGTCCCACCTTACGAAATTTTAGCAAAATTTTTTTTCCGTAAACTATGCATTTTCTTCTATTTTTAGGTTGTGTCGGGACTCCTGATGACGTTTTGAGACATTTTATACAACTACAGCAGCAGAAATGTGCTGCTGAAGCAAGTCCGTTTATTTGAATTTTTTGTAAGGGTCCCGCCTTACGAAATTTTAGCAAAAATGTTTTCCCGTAAACTATGCATTTTCTTCTATTTTTAGGTTGTGTCGGGACACCTGATGACGTTTTGAGACATTTTATACAACTACAGCAGCAGAAATGTGCAGCTGAAGCAAGTCCGTTTTTTAAAATTTTTTGTAAGGGTCCCGCCTTACGAAATTTTAGCAAAATTTTTTTTTCGTAAACGATGCATTTTCTTCTATTTTTAGGTTGTGTCGGGACACCTGATGACGTTTTGAGACATTTTATACAACTACAGCAGCAGAAATGTGCTGCTGAAGCAAGTCCTTTTTTTTGAATTTTGTGTAAGGGTCCAGCCTTACGAAATTTTAGCAAAATTTTTTTGCCGTAAACGATGCATTTTCTTCTATTTTTAGGTTGTGTCGGGACTTCTGATGACGTTTTGAGACATTTTATACAACTACATTAGCAGAAATGTGCTGCTGAAGCAAGTCCGTTTTTTTGAATTTTTTGTAAGGGTCCCGCCTTACGAAATTTTAGCAAAATTTTTTTTTTCGGAAACTATGCATTTTCTTCTATTTTTAGGTTGTGTCGGGACTCCTGATGACGTTTTGAGACATTTTATACAACTACAGCAGCAGAAATGTGCTGCTGAAGCAAGTCCTTTTTTTTGAATTTTGTGTAAGGGTCCAGCCTTACGAAATTTTAGCAAAATTTTTTTGCCGTAAACGATGCATTTTCTTCTATTTTTAGGTTGTGTCGGGACTTCTGATGACGTTTTGAGACATTTTATACAACTACATCACCAGAAATGTGCTGCTGAAGCAAGTCTGTTTTTTTGAATTTTTTGTAAGGGTCCCACCTTACGAAATTTTAGCAAAAATTTTTTTCCGTAAACTATGCATTTTCTTCTATTTTTAGGTTGTGTCGGGACACCTGATGACGTTTTGAGACATTTTATACAACTACAGCAGCAGAAATGTGCTGCTGAAGCAAGTCCGTTTTTTTGATTTTTTTTTGGAAGGGTCCCGCCTTACGAAATTTTAGCAAAATTTTTTTCCGTAATTTATGCATTTTCTTCTATTTTTAGGTTGTGTCGGGACACCTGATGACGTTTTGAGACATTTTATACAACTACAGCAGCAGAAATGTGCTGCTGAAGCAAGTCCTTTTTTTTGAATTTTTTGTAAGGGTCCCGCCTTACGAAATTTTAGCAAAAATTTTTTGCCGTAAACGATGCATTTTCTTCTATTTTTAGGTTGTGTCGGGACTTCTGATGAGGTTTTGAGACATTTTATACAACTACATCACCAGAAATGTGCTGCTGAAGCAAGTCCGTTTTTTTGAATTTTTTGTAAGGGTCCCGCCTTACGAAATTTTAGCAAACATTTTTTTTCGTAAACGATGCATTTTCTTCTATTTTTAGGTTGTGTCGGGACACCTGATGACATTTTGAGACATTTTATACAACTACAGCAGCAGAAATGTGCTGCTGAAGCAAGTCCGTTGTTTTGAATTTTTTGTAAGGGTCCCGCCTTACGAAATTTTAGCAAAATTTTTTTCCCGTAAACTATGCATTTTCTTCTATTTTTAGGTTGTGTCGGGACACCTGATGACGTTTTGAGACATTTTATACAACTACAGCAGCAGAAATGTGCTGCTGAAGCAAGTCTGTTTTTTTGAATTTTTTGTAACGATGCCTTACGAAATTTTAGCAAAATTTTTTTCCGTAATTTATGCATTTTCTTCTATTTTTAGGTTGTGTCGGGACACCTGATGACGTTTTGAGACATTTTATACAACTACAGCAGCAGAAATGTGCTGCTGAAGCAAGTCCTTTTTTTTGAATTTTTTGTAAGGGTCCCGCCTTACGAAATTTTAGCAAAAATTTTTTGCCGTAAACGATGCATTTTCTTCTATTTTTAGGTTGTGTCGGGACTTCTGATGAGGTTTTGAGACATTTTATACAACTACATCACCAGAAATGTGCTGCTGAAGCAAGTCCGTTTTTTTGAATTTTTTGTAAGGGTCCCGCCTTACGAAATTTTAGCAAACATTTTTTTTCGTAAACGATGCATTTTCTTCTATTTTTAGGTTGTGTCGGGACACCTGATGACATTTTGAGACATTTTATACAACTACA
The DNA here is from genome assembly GCF_033978685.3 of Nerophis lumbriciformis. NCBI lineage: Eukaryota > Metazoa > Chordata > Actinopteri > Syngnathiformes > Syngnathidae > Nerophis > Nerophis lumbriciformis. The sequence goes on along the minus strand of NC_084584.2, from coordinate 25,399,404 downwards.
GCAGCAGAAATGTGCTGCTGAAGCAAGTCCGTTGTTTTGAATTTTTTGTAAGGGTCCCGCCTTACGAAATTTTAGCAAAATTTTTTTCCCGTAAACTATGCATTTTCTTCTATTTTTAGGTTGTGTCGGGACACCTGATGACGTTTTGAGACATTTTATACAACTACAGCAGCAGAAATGTGCTGCTGAAGCAAGTCCGTTTTTTTGAATTTTTTGTATGGGTCCCGCCTTACGACATTTTAGCAACATTTTTTTTTCGTAAACGATGCATTTTCTTCTCTTTTTAGGTTGTGTCGGGACACCTGATGACGTTTTGAGACATTTTATACAACTACAGCACCAGAAATGTGCTGCTGAAGCAAGTCTGTTTTTTGAATTTTTTGTAAGGGTCCCGCCTTACGAAATTTTAGCAAAATTTTTTTTTTCGGAAAATATGCATTTTCTTCTATTTTTAGGTTGTGTCGGGACACCTGATGACGTTTTGAGACATTTTATACAACTACAGCAGCAGAAATGTGCTGCTGAAGCAAGTCTGTTTTTTTGAATTTTTTGTAAGGGTCCCGCCTTACGAAATTTTAGGAATTTTTTTTTTTCGTAAACGATGCATTTTCTTCTTTTTTTAGGTTGTGTCGGGACTCCTGATGTCATTTTGAGACATTTTATACAACTACAGCAGCAGAAATGTGCTGCTGAAGCAAGTCCTTTTTTTTGAATTTTGTGTAAGGGTCCAGCCTTACGAAATTTTAGCAAAAATTTTTTGCCGTAAACGATGCATTTTCTTCTATTTTTAGGTTGTGTCGGGACTCCTGATGACGTTTTGAGACATTTAATACAACTACAGCAGCAGAAATGTGCTGCTGAAGCAAGTCCGTTTTTTGAATTTTTTGTAAGGGTCCCGCCTTACGAAATTTTAGCAAAATTTTTTTTTTCGGAAACTATGCATTTTCTTCTATTTTTAGGTTGTGTCGGGACACCTGATGACGTTTTGAGACATTTTATACAACTACAGCAGCAGAAATGTGCTGCTGAAGCAAGTCTGTTTTTTTGAATTTTTTGTAAGGGTCCCGCCTTACGAAATTTTAGGAATTTTTTTTTTTCGTAAACGATGCATTTTCTTCTTTTTTTAGGTTGTGTCGGGACTCCTGATGTCATTTTGAGACATTTTATACAACTACAGCAGCAGAAATGTGCTGCTGAAGCAAGTCCTTTTTTTTGAATTTTGTGTAAGGGTCCAGCCTTACGAAATTTTAGCAAAATTTTTTTGCCGTAAACGATGCATTTTCTTCTATTTTTAGGTTGTGTCAAAACTTCTGATGACGTTTTGAGACATTTTATACAACTACATCACCAGAAATGTGCTGCTGAAGCAAGTCCGTTTTTTTGAATTTTTTGTAAGGGTCCCGCCTTACAAAATTTTAGCAAACATTTTTTTTCGTAAACGATGCATTCGCTTCTATTTTTAGGTTGTGTCGGGACACCTGATGACATTTTGAGACATTTTATACAACTACATTAGCAGAAATGTGCTGCTGAAGCAAGTCCGTTGTTTTGAATTTTTTGTAAGGGTCCCGCCTTACGAAATTTTAGCAACATTTTTTTTTCGTAAACGATGCATTTTCTTCTATTTTTAGGTTGTGTCGGGACTCCTGATGACGTTTTGAGACATTTTATACAACTACATTAGCAGAAATGTGCTGCTGAAGCAAGTCCGTTGTTTTGAATTTTTTGTAAGGGTCCCGCCTTACGAAATTTTAGCAAACATTTTTTTTCGTAAACGATGCATTTTATTCTATTTTTAGGTTGTGTCGGGACTCCTGATGACATTTTGAGACATTTTATACAACTACAGCAGCAGAAATGTGCTGCTGAAGCAAGTCCGTTTTTTTGAATTTTTTGTAAGGGTCCCTCCCGCCTTTCGAAATTTTAGTAAAATTTTTTTTTCGTAAACGATGCATTTTATTCTATTTTTAGGTTGTGTCGGGACTCCTGATGACGTTTTGAAACATTTTATACAACTACAGCATCAGAAATGTGCTGCTGAAGCAAGTCCGTTTTTTTGAATTTTTTGTAAGGGTCCAACCTTACGAAATTTTAGCAACATTGTTTTTTCGTAAACGATGCATTTTCTTCTATTTTTAGGTTGTGTCGGGACACCTGATGACATTTTGAAACATTTTATACAACTACAGCAGCAGAACTGTGCTGCTGAAGCAAGTCCGTTTTTTTTGAATTTTTTGTAAGGGTCCCGCCTTACGAAATTTTAGCAAAATTTTTTTTCCGTAAACGATGCATTTTTTTCTATTTTTAGGTTGTGTCGGGACTCCTGATGACGTTTTGAGACATTTTATACAACTACAGCACCAGAAATGTGCTGCTGAAGCAAGTCCGTTTTTTTGAATTTTTTGTAAGGGTCCCGCCTTACGAAATTTTAGCAAAATTTTTTTTCGTAAACGATGCATTTTATTCTATTTTTAGGTTGTGTCGGGACACCTGATGACGTTTTGAGACATTTTATACAACTACAGCAGCAGAAATGTGCTGCTGAAGCAAGTCCGTTTTTTTGAATTTTTTGTTAGGGTCCCGCCTTACGAAATTTTAGCAAAAAATGTTTTCCGTAAACTATGCATTTTTTTCTATTTTTAGGTTGTGTCGGGACTCCTGATGACGTTTTGAGACATTTTATACAACTACAGCACCAGAAATTTGCTGCTGAAGCAAGTCCGTTTTTTTGAATTTTTTGTAAGGGTCCCGCCTAACAAAATTTTAGCAAAAAATGTTTTCCGTAAACTATGCATTTTTTTCTATTTTTAGGTTGTGTCGGGACTCCTGATGACGTTTTGAGACATTTTATACAACTACAGCACCAGAAATGTGCTGCTGAAGCAAGTCCGTTTTTTTGAATTTTTTGTAAGGGTCCCGCCTTACGAAATTTTAGCAAAATTTTTTTTCGTAAACGATGCATTTTATTCTATTTTTAGGTTGTGTCGGGACACCTGATGACATTTTGAGACATTTTATACAACTACAGCACCTGAAATGTGCTGCTGAAGCAAGTCCGTTTTTTTGAATTTTTTGTAAGGGTCCCGCCTTACGAAATTTTAGCAAAATTTTTTTTTCGTAAACGATGCATTTTCTTCTATTTTTAGGTTGTGTCGGGACACCTGATGACGTTTTGAGACATTTTATACAACTACAGCAGCCGAAATGTGCTGCTGAAGCAAGTCCGTTTTTTTGAATTTTTTGTTAGGGTCCCGCCTTACGAAATTTTAGCAAAAAATGTTTTCCGTAAACTATGCATTTTTTTCTATTTTTAGGTTGTGTCGGGACACCTGATGACGTTTTGAGACATTTTATACAACTACAGCACCTGAAATGTGCTGCTGAAGCAAGTCCGTTTTTTTGAATTTTTTGTAAGGGTCCCGCCTTACGAAATTTTAGCAAAAAATGTTTTCCGTAAACTATGCATTTTTTTCTATTTTTAGGTTGTGTCGGGACTCCTGATGACATTTTGAAACATTTTATACAACTACAGCAGCAGAACTGTGCTGCTGAAGCAAGTCCGTTTTTTTGAATTTTTTGTAAGGGTCCCGCCTTACGAAATTTTAGCAAAATTTTTTTTTCGTAAACGATGCATTTTCTTCTATTTTTAGGTTGTGTCGGGACACCTGATGACGTTTTGAGACATTTTATACAACTACAGCAGCAGAAATGTGCTGCTGAAGCAAGTCCGTTTTTTTGAATTTTTTGTTAGGGTCCCGCCTTACGAAATTTTAGCAAAAAATGTTTTCCGTAAACTATGCATTTTTTTCTATTTTTAGGTTGTGTCGGGACACCTGATGACGTTTTGAGACATTTTATACAACTACAGCAGCAGAAATGTGCTGCTGAAGCAAGTCCGTTTTTTTGAATTTTTTGTAAGGGTCCCGCCTTACGAAATTTTAGCAAAAAATGTTTTCCGTAAACTATGCATCTTTTTCTATTTTTAGGTTGTGTCGGGACACCTGATGACGTTTTGAGACATTTTATACAACTACAGCACCTGAAATGTGCTGCTGAAGCAAGTCCGTTTTTTTGAATTTTTTGTAAGGGTCCCGCCTTACGAAATTTTAGCAAAAATTTTTTTTCGTAAACGATGCATTTTCTTCTATTTTTAGGTTGTGTCGGGACACCTGATGACGTTTTGAGACATTTTATACAACTACAGCAGCAGAAATGTGCTGCTGAAGCAAGTCCGTTTTTTTGAATTTTTTGTAAGGGTCCCGCCTTACGAAATTTTAGCAAAAAATGTTTTCCGTAAACGATGCATTTTCTTCTATTTTTAGGTTGTGTCGGGACACCTCATGACGTTTTGAGACATTTTATACAACTACAGCACCAGAAATGTGCTGCTGAAGCAAGTCCGTTTTTTTGAATTTTTTGTAAGGGTCCCGCCTTACGAAATTTTAGCAAAAAATGTTTTCCGTAAACTATGCATTTTTTTCTATTTTTAGGTTGTGTCGGGACTCCTGATGACATTTTGAAACATTTTATACAACTACAGCAGCAGAACTGTGCTGCTGAAGCAAGTCCGTTTTTTTGAATTTTTTGTAAGGGTCCCGCCTTACGAAATTTTAGCAAAATTTTTTTTTCGTAAACGATGCATTTTCTTCTATTTTTAGGTTGTGTCGGGACACCTGATGACGTTTTGAGACATTTTATACAACTACAGCAGCAGAACTGTGCTGCTGAAGCGAGTCCGTTTTTTTGAATTTTTTGTAAGGGTCCCGCCTTTCGAAATTTTAGCAAAATTTTTTTTTCGTAAACGATGCATTTTATTCTATTTTTAGGTTGTGTCGGGACTCCTGATGACATTTTGAGACATTTTATACAACTACATTAGCAGAAATGTGCTGCTGAAGCAAGTCCGTTTTTTTGAATTTTTTGTAAGGGTCCCGCCTTACGAAATTTTAGCAAAAAATGTTTTCCGTAAACTATGCATTTTTTTCTATTTTTAGGTTGTGTCGGGACTCCTGATGACGTTTTGAGACATTTTATACAACTACAGCAGCAGAAATGTGCTGCTGAAGCAAGTCCGTTTTTTTGAATTTTTTGTAAGGGTCCCGCCTTACGAAATTTTAGCAAATTTTTTTTTTCGTAAACGATGCATTTTCTTCTATTTTTAGGTTGTGTCGGGACACCTGATGACATTTTGAGACATTTTATACAACTACAGCACAAGAAATGTGCTGCTGAAGCAAGTCCGTTTTTTTGAATTTTTTGTAAGGGTCCCGCTTTACGAAATTTTAGCAAAATTTTTTTTTCGTAAACGATGCATTTTATTCTATTTTTAGGTTGTGTCGGGACTCCTGATGACATTTTGAGACATTTTATACAACTACAGCACCAGAAATGTGCTGCTGAAGCAAGTCCGTTTTTTTGAATATTTTGGAAGGGTCCCGCCTTACAAAATTTTAGCAACATTTTTTTTCGTAAACGATGCATTTTATTCTATTTAAGGTTGTGTCGGGACTCCTGATGACGTTTTGAAACATTTTATACAACTACAGCATCAGAAATGTGCTGCTGAAGCAAGTCCGTTTTTTTGAATTTTTTGTAAGGGTCCAGCCTTACGAAATTTTAGCAACATTTTTTTTTCGTAAACGATGCATTTTCTTCTATTTTTAGGTTGTGTCGGGACACCTGATGACATTTTGAAACATTTTATACAACTACAGCAGCAGAACTGTGCTGCTGAAGCAAGTCCGTTTTTTTGAATTTTTTGTAAGGGTCCCGCCTTACGAAATTTTAGCAAAATTTTTTTTCCGTAAACGATGCATTTTTTTCTATTTTTAGGTTGTGTTGGGACACCTGATGACGTTTTGAGACATTTTATACAACTACAGCAGCAGAAATGTGCTGCTGAAGCAAGTCCGTTTTTTTGAATTTTTTGTAAGGGTCCCGCCTTACGAAATTTTAGCAAAAAATGTTTTCCGTAAACTATGCATTTTTTTCTATTTTTCGGTTGTGTCGGGACTCCTGATGACGTTTTGAGACATTTTATACAACTACAGCACCAGAAATGTGCTGCTGAAGCAAGTCCGTTTTTTTGAATTTTTTGTAAGGGTCCCGCCTTACGAAATTTTAGCAAAATTTTTTTTCGTAAACGATGCATTTTATTCTATTTTTAGGTTGTGTCGGGACACCTGATGACGTTTTGAGACATTTTATACAACTACAGCAGCAGAAATGTCCTGCTGAAGCAAGTCCGTTTTTTTGAATTTTTTGTAAGGGTCCCGCCTTACGAAATTTTAGCAAAATTATTTTTTCGTAAACGATGCATTTTCTTCTATTTTTAGGTTGTGTCGGGACACCTGATGACATTTTGAGATATTTTATACAACTACAGCACAAGAAATGTGCTGCTGAAGCAAGTCCGTTTTTTTGAATTTTTTGTAAGGGTCCCGCCTTTCGAAATTTTAGCAAAATTTTTTTTTCGTAAACGATGCATTTTATTCTATTTTTAGGTTGTGTCGGGACTCCTGATGACATTTTGAGACATTTTATACAACTACATTACCAGAAATGTGCTGCTGAAGCAAGTCCGTTTTTTTGAATTTTTTGTAAGGGTCCCGCCTTACGAAATTTTAGCAAAATTTTCTTTTCGTAAACGATGCATTTTCTTCTATTTTTAGGTTGTGTCGGGACACCTGATGACATTTTGAAACATTTTATACAACTACAGCAGCAGAAATGTGCTGCTGAAGCAAGTATGTTTTTTGAATTTTTTGTAAGGGTCCCGCCTTACGAAATTTTAGCAAAATTGTTTTTTCGTAAACGATGCATTTTCTTCTATTTTTAGGTTGTGTCGGGACACCTGATGACATTTTGAGACATTTTATACAACTACAGCACAAGAAATGTGCTGCTGAAGCAAGTCCGTTTTTTTGAATTTTTTGTAAGGGTCCCGCCTTACGAAATTTTAGCAAAAATTTTTTTTCGTAAACGATGCATTTTCTTCTATTTTTTGGTTGTGTCGGGACACCTGATTATTTTTGAGACATTTTATACAACTACAGCAGCAGAAATGTGCTGCTGAAGCAAGTCCGTTTTTTTTTAATTTTTTGTAAGGGTCCCGCCTTACGAAATTTTAGCAAAATTTTTTTTTCGTAGTCGATGCATTTTCTTCCATTTTTAGGTTGTGTCGGGACACCTGATGACATTTTGAGACATTTTATACAACTACAGCACAAGAAATGTGCTGCTGAAGCAAGTCCGTTTTTTTGAATTTTTTGTAAGGGTCCCGCCTTACGAAATTTTAGCAAAAATTTTTTTTCGTAAACGATGCATTTTATTCTATTTTTAGGTTGTGTCGGGACTCCTGATGACATTTTGAGACATTTTATACAACTACATTAGCAGAAATGTGCTGCTGAAGCAAGTCCGTTTTTTTGAATTTTTTGTAAGGGTCCCGCCTTACAAATTTTTAGCAAAATATTTTTTCCGTAAACGATGCATTTTTTTCTATTTTTAGGTTGTGTCGGGACTCCTGATGACATTTTGAGACATTTTATACAACTACAGCAGCAGAAATGTGCTGCTGAAGCAAGTCCGTTTTTTTGAATTTTTTGTAAGGGTCCCGCCTTACGAAATTTTAGCAAATTTTTTTTTTCGTAAACGATGCATTTTCTTTTATTTTTAGGTTGTGTCGGGACTCCTGATGACATTTTGAGACATTTTATACAACTACAGCACCTGAAATGTGCTGCTGAAGCAAGTCCGTTTTTTTGAATTTTTTGTAAGGGTCCCGCCTTACGAAATTTTAGCAAAAAATGTTTTCCGTAAACTATGCATTTTTTTCTATTTTTAGGTTGTGTCGGGACACCTGATGACGTTTTGAGAAATTTTATACAACTACAGCACCTGAAATGTGCTGCTGAAGCAAGTCCGTTTTTTTGAATTTTTTGTAAGGGTCCCGCCTTACGAAATTTTAGCAACATTTTTTTTTCGTAAACGATGCATTTTCTTCTATTTTTAGGTTGTGTTGGGACACCTGATGACGTTTTGAGACATTTTATACAACTACAGCAGCAGAAATGTGCTGCTGAAGCAAGTCCGTTTTTTTGAATTTTTTGTAAGGGTCCCGCCTTACGAAATTTTAGCAAAAAATGTTTTCCGTAAACTATGCATTTTTTTCTATTTTTAGGTTGTGTCGGGACTCCTGATGACGCTTTGAGACATTTTATACAACTACAGCAGCAGAACTGTGCTGCTGAAGCAAGTCCGTTTTTTTGAATTTTTTGTAAGGGTCCCGCCTTACGAAATTTTAGCAAAATTTTTTTTTCGTAAACGATGCATTTTCTTCTATTTTTAGGTTGTGTTGGGACACCTGATGACGTTTTGAGACATTTTATACAACTACAGCAGCCGAAATGTGCTGCTGAAGCAAGTCCGTTTTTTTGAATTTTTTGTTAGGGTCCCGCCTTACGAAATTTTAGCAAAAAATGTTTTCCGTAAATTATGCATTTTTTTCTATTTTTAGGTTGTGTCGGGACACCTGATGACGTTTTGAGACATTTTATACAACTACAGCACCTGAAATGTGCTGCTGAAGCAAGTCCGTTTTTTTGAATTTTTTGTAAGGGTCCCGCCTTACGAAATTTTAGCAAAAAATGTTTTCCGTAAACTATGCATTTTTTTCTATTTTTAGGTTGTGTCGGGACACCTGATGACGTTTTGAGACATTTTATACAACTACAGCACCAGAAATGTGCTGCTGAAGCAAGTCCGTTTTTTTGAATTTTTTGTAAGGGTCCCGCCTTACGAAATTTTAGCAAAATTTTTTTTCGTAAACGATGCATTTTATTCTATTTTTAGGTTGTGTCGGGACTCCTGATGACGTTTTGAAACATTTTATACAACTACAGCATCAGAAATGTGCTGCTGAAGCAAGTCCGTTTTTTTGAATTTTTTGTTAGGGTCCCGCCTTTCGAAATTTTAGCAAAAAATGTTTTCCGTAAACTATGCATTTTTTTCTATTTTTAGGTTGTGTCGGGACACCTGATGACGTTTTGAGACATTTTATACAACTACAGCACCTGAAATGTGCTGCTGAAGCAAGTCCGTTTTTTTGAATTTTTTGTAAGGGTCCCACCTTACGAAATTTTAGCAAAAATTTTTTTTCGTAAACGATGCATTTTCTTCTATTTTTAGGTTGTGTTGGGACACCTGATGACGTTTTGAGACATTTTATACAACTACAGCAGCAGAAATGTGCTGCTGAAGCAAGTCCGTTTTTTTTAATTTTTTGTAAGGGTCCCGCCTTACGAAATTTTAGCAAAAAATGTTTTCCGTAAACTATGCATTTTTTTCTATTTTTAGGTTGTGTCGGGACTCCTGATGACATTTTGAAACATTTTATACAACTACAGCAGCAGAACTGTGCTGCTGAAGCAAGTCCGTTTTTTTGAATTTTTTGTAAGGGTCCCGCCTTACGAAATTTTAGCAAAAAATGTTTTCCGTAAACTATGCATTTTTTTCTATTTTTAGGTTGTGTCGGGACTCCTGATGACGTTTTGAGACATTTTATACAACTACAGCAGCAGAAATGTGCTGCTGAAGCAAGTCCGTTTTTTTGAATTTTTTGTAAGGGTCCCGCCTTACGAAATTTTAGCAAAATTTTTTTTCGTAAACGATGCATTTTATTCTATTTTTAGGTTGTGTCGGGACACCTGATGACATTTTGAGACATTTTATACAACTACAGCACCTGAAATGTGCTGCTGAAGCAAGTCTGTTTTTTTGAATTTTTTGTAAGGGTCCCGCCTTACGAAATTTTAGCAAAATTTTTTTTTCGTAAACGATGCATTTTCTTCTATTTTTAGGTTGTGTCGGGACACCTGATGACGTTTTGAGACATTTTATACAACTACAGCAGCCGAAATGTGCTGCTGAAGCAAGTCCGTTTTTTTGAATTTTTTGTTAGGGTCCCGCCTTACGAAATTTTAGCAAAAAATGTTTTCCGTAAACTATGCATTTTTTTCTATTTTTAGGTTGTGTCGGGACACCTGATGACATTTTATACAACTACAGCACCTGAAATGTGCTGCTGAAGCAAGTCCGTTTTTTTGAATTTTTTGTAAGGGTCCCGCCTTACGAAATTTTAGCAAAATTTTTTTTCCGTAAACGATGCATTTTTTTCTATTTTTAGGTTGTGTTGGGACACCTGATGACGTTTTGAGACATTTTATACAACTACAGCAGCAGAAATGTGCTGCTGAAGCAAGTCCGTTTTTTTGAATTTTTTTAAGGGTCCCGCCTTACGAAATTTTAGCAAAAAATGTTTTCCGTAAACTATGCATTTTTTTCTATTTTTAGGTTGTGTCGGGACTCCTGATGACGTTTTGAGACATTTTATACAACTACAGCACCAGAAATGTGCTGCTGAAGCAAGTCCGTTTTTTTGAATTTTTTTGTAAGGGTCCCGCCTTACGAAATTTTAGCAAAAAATGTTTTCCGTAAACTATGCATTTTTTTCTATTTTTAGGTTGTGTCGGGACTCCTGATGACGTTTTGAGACATTTTATACAACTACAGCACCAGAAATGTGCTGCTGAAGCAAGTCCGTTTTTTTGAATTTTTTGTAAGGGTCCCGCCTTACGAAATTTTAGCAAAATTTTTTTTTCGTAAACGATGCATTTTCTTCTATTTTTAGGTTGTGTCGGGACACCTGATGACATTTTGAAACATTTTATACAACTACAGCAGCAGAAATGTGCTGCTGAAGCAAGTCCGTTTTTTTGAATTTTTTGTAAGGGTCCCGCCTTACGAAATTTTAGCAAAAATTTTTTTTCGTAAACGATGCATTTTCTTCTATTTTTAGGTTGTGTCGGGACACCTGATGACATTTTGAGATATTTTATACAACTACAGCAGCAGAAATGTGCTGCTGAAGCAAGTCCGTTTTTTTTAATTTTTTGTAAGGGTCCCGCCTTTCGAAATTTTAGCAAAATTTTTTTTTCGTAAACGATGCATTTTATTCTATTTTTAGGTTGTGTCGGGACTCCTGATGACATTTTGAGACATTTTATACAACTACATTACCAGAAATGTGCTGCTGAAGCAAGTCCGTTTTTTTGAATTTTTTGTAAGGGTCCCGCCTTACGAAATTTTAGCAAAATTTTTTTTTCGTAAACGATGCATTTTCTTCTATTTTTAGGTTGTGTCGGGACTCCTGATGACATTTTGAAACATTTTATACAACTACAGCAGCAGAAATGTGCTGCTGAAGCAAGTCCATTTTTTTGAATTTTTTGTAAGGGTCCCGCCTTACGAAATTTTAGCAACATTTTTTTTTCGTAAACGATGCATTTTATTCTATTTTTAGGTTGTGTCGGGACTCCTGATGACATTTTGAGACATTTTATACAACTACAGCAGCAGAAATGTGCTGCTGAAGCAAGTCCGTTTTTTTGAATTTTTTGTAAGGGTCCCGCCTTACGAAATTTTAGCAAAATTTTTTTTCGTAAACGATGCATTTTATTCTATTTTTAGGTTGTGTCGGGACTCCTGATGACGTTTTGAAACATTTTGTACAACTACAGCAGCAGAAATGTGCTGCTGAAGCAAGTCCGTTTTTTTGAATTTTTTGTAAGGGTCCCGCCTTACGAAATTTTAGCAAAATTGTTTTTTCGTAAACGATGCATTTTTTTTTTCTATTTTTAGGTTGTGTCGGGACACCTGATGACGTTTTGAGACATTTTATACAACTACAGCACCACAAATGTGCTGCTGAAGCAATTCCGTTTTTTTGAATTTTTTGGAAGGGTCCCGCCTTACGAAATTTTAGCAAAAATTTTTTTTCGTAAACGATGCATTTTATTCTATTTTTAGGTTGTGTCGGGACTCCTGATGACGTTTTGAAACATTTTATACAACTACAGCATCAGAAATGTGCTGCTGAAGCAAGTCCGTTTTTTTGAATTTTTTGTAAGGGTCCCGCCTTACGAAATTTTAGCAAAATTTTTTTTTCGTAAACGATGCATTTTCTTCTATTTTTAGGTTGTGTCGGGACACCTGATGACATTTTGAGACATTTTATACAACTACAGCACCAGAAATGTGCTGCTGAAGCAAGTCCGTTTTTTTGAATTTTTTGTAAGGGTCCCGCCTTTCGAAATTTTAGCAACATTTTTTTTTCGTAAACGATGCATTTTATTCTATTTTTAGGTTGTGTCGGGACTCCTGATGACATTTTGAGACATTTTATACAACTACAGCACCTGAAATGTGCTGCTGAAGCAAGTCCGTTTTTTTGAATTTTTTGTAAGGGTCCCGCCTTACGAAATTTTAGCAAAATTGTTTTTTCGTAAACGAGGCATTTTTTTCTATTTTTAGGTTGTGTCGGGACACCTGATGACATTTTGAGACATTTTATACAACTACAGCAGCAGAAATGTGCTGCTGAAGCAAGTCCGTTTTTTTGAATTTTTTGTAAGGGTCCCGCCTTACGAAATTTTAGCAAAATTTTTTTTCGTAAACGATGCATTTTATTCTATTTTTAGGTTGTGTCGGGACTCCTGATGACGTTTTGAAACATTTTATACAACTACAGCATCAGAAATGTGCTGCTGAAGCAAGTCCGTTTTTTTGAATTTTTTGTAAGGGTCCCGCCTTACGAAATTTTAGCAAATTTTTTTTTTCGTAAACGATGCATTTTATTCTATTTTTAGGTTGTGTCGGGACACCTGATGACGTTTTGAGACATTTTATACAACTACAGCAGCAGAAATGTGCTGCTGAAGCAAGTCCGTTTTTTTGAATTTTTTGTAAGGGTCCCGCCTTACGAAATTTTAGCAAAATTTTTTTTCGTAAACGATGCATTTTATTCTATTTTTAGGTTATGTCGGGACTCCTGATGACGTTTTGAGACATTTTATACAACTACAGCAGCAGAAATGTGCTGCTGAAGCAAGTCCGTTTTTTTGAATTTTTTGTAAGGGTCCCGCCTTACAAAATTTTAGCAAAATATTTTTTCCGTAAACTATGCATTTTCTTCTATCTTTAGGTTGTGTCGGGACACCTGATGACATTTTGAAACATTTTATACAACTACAGCAGCAGAAATGTGCTGCTGAAGCAAGTCCGTTTTTTTGAATTTTTTGTAAGGGTCCCGCCTTACGAAATTTTAGCAACATTTTTTTTCGTAAACGATGCATTTTATTCTATTTTTAGGTTGTGTCGGGACTCCTGATGACGTTTTGAAACATTTTATACAACTACAACAGCAGAAATGTGCTGCTGAAGCAAGTCCGTTTTTTTGAATTTTTTGTAAGGGTCCCGCCTTACGAAATTTTACCAAATTTTTTTTTCGTAAACGATGCATTTTCTTCCATTTTTAGGTTGTGTCGGGACTCCTGATGACATTTTGAGACATTTTATACAACTACAGCACAAGAAATGTGCTGCTGAAGCAAGTCCGTTTTTTTGAATTTTTTGTAAGGGTCCCGCCTTTCGAAATTTTAGCAAAAAATGTTTTCCGTAAACTATGCAATTTTTTCTATTTTTAGGTTGTGTCGGGACTCCTGATGACGTTTTGAAACATTTTATACAACTACAGCATCAGAAATGTGCAGCTGAAGCAAGTCCGTTTTTTTGAATTTTTTGTTAGGGTCCCGCCTTACGAAATTTAAGCAAAAAATGTTTTCCGTAAACTATGCAATTTTTTCTATTTTTAGGTTGTGTCGGGACTCCTGATGACGTTTTGAAACATTTTATACAACTACAGCATCAGAAATGTGCTGCTAAAGCAAGTCCGTTTTTTTGAATTTTTTGTAAGGGTCCCGCCTTACGAAATTTTAGCAAAATTTTTTTTTCGTAAACGATTAATTTTCTTCCATTTTTAGGTTGTGTCGGGACTCCTGATGACATTTTGAGACATTTCATACAACTACAGCACAAGAAATGTGCTGCTGAAGCAAGTCCGTTTTTTTTTAATTTTTTGTAAGGGTCCCGCCTTTCGAAATTTTAGCAAAAAATGTTTTCCGTAAACTATGCATTTTTTTCTATTTTTAGGTTGTGTCGGGACACCTGATGACGTTTTGAGACATTTTATACAACTACAGCAGCAGAAATGTGCTGCTGAAGCAAGTCCGTTTTTTTGACTTTTTTGTAAGGGTCCCGCCTTACGAAATTTTAGCAAAATTTTTTTTCGTAAACGATGCATTTTATTCTATTTTTAGGTTGTGTCGGGACTCCTGATGACGTTTTGAAACATTTTATACAACTACAGCAGCAGAAATGTGCTGCTGAAGCAAGTCCGTTTTTTTGAATATTTTGTAAGGGTCCCGCCTTACGAAATTTTAGCAAAATTTTTTTTCGTAAACGATGCATTTTATTCTATTTTTAGGTTGTGTCGGGACTCCTGATGACGTTTTGAAACATTTTATACAACTACAGCAGCAGAAATGTGCTGCTGAAGCAAGTCCGTTTTTTTGACTTTTTTGTAAGGGTCCCGCCTTACGAAATTTTAGCAAAATTTTTTTTCGTAAACGATGCATTTTCTTCTATTTTTAGGTTGTGTCGGGACTCCTGATGACATTTTGAGACATTTTATACAACTACAGCACCTGAAATGTGCTGCTGAAGCAAGTCCGTTTTTTTGAATTTTTTGTAAGGGTCCCGCCTTACGAAATTTTAGCAAAATTTTTTTTTCGTAAACAATGCAATTTTCTTCTATTTTTAGGTTATGTCGGGACACCTGATGACGTTTTGAGACATTTTATACAACTACAGCAGCAGAAATGTGCTGCTGAAGCAAGTCCGTTTTTTTGAATTTTTTGTTAGGGTCCCCTACGAAATTTTAGCAAAAAATGTTTTCCGTAAACTATGCATTTTTTTCTATTTTTAGGTTGTGTCGGGACACCTGATGACGTTTTGAGACATTTTATACAACTACAGCACCAGAAATGTGCTGCTGAAGCAAGTCCGTTTTTTTGAATTTTTTGTAAGGGTCCCGCCTTACGAAATTTTAGCAAAATTTTTTTTTCGTAAACGATGCATTTTCTTCCAATTTTAGGTTGTGTCGGGACTCCTGATGACATTTTGAGACATTTTATACAACTACAGCACAAGAAATGTGCTGCTGAAGCAAGTCCGTTTTTTTGACTTTTTTGTAAGGGTCCCGCCTTACGAAATTTTAGCAAAATTTTTTTTCGTAAACAATGCATTTTCTTCTATTTTTAGGTTGTGTCGAGACTCCTGATGACGTTTTGAAACATTTTATACAACTACAGCAGCAGAAATGTGCTGCTGAAGCAAGTCCGTTTTTTTGAATTTTTTGTAAGGGTCCCGCCTTACGAAATTTTAGCAATTTTTTTTTTTCGTAAACGATGCATTTTATTCTATTTTTAGGTTGTGTCGGGACTCCTGATGACATTTTGAGACATTTTATACAACTACAGCAGCAGAAATGTGCTGCTGAAGCAAGTCCGTTTTTTTGAATTTTTTGTAAGGGTCCCGCCTTACGAAATTTTAGCAAAATTTTTTTTCGTAAACGATGCATTTTATTCTATTTTTAGGTTGTGTCGGGACTCCTGATGACGTTTTGAAACATTTTATACAACTACAGCATCAGAAATGTGCTGCTAAAGCAAGTCCGTTTTTTTGAATTTTTTGTAAGGGTCCCGCCTTACGAAATTTTAGCAAAATTGTTTTTTCGTAAACGATGCATTTTCTTCTATTTTTAGGTTGTGTCGGGACACCTGATGACGTTTTGAGACATTTTATACAACTACAGCACCAGAAATGTGCTGCTGAAGCAAGTCCGTTTTTTTGAATTTTTTGTAAGGGTCCCGCCTTACGAAATTTTAGCAAAATTTTTTTTCGTAAACGATGCATTTTATTCTATTTTTAGGTTGTGTCGGGACTCCTGATGACGTTTTGAGACATTTTATACAACTACAGCAGCAGAAATGTGCTGCTGAAGCAAGTCCGTTTTTTTGAATTTTTTGTAAGGACCCCGCCTTAAGAAATTTTAGCAAAAATGTTTTTTCGGAAACGATGCATTTTCTTCTATTTTTAGGTTGTGTCGGGACACCTGATGACATTTTGAGACATTTTATACATTTACAGCACAAGAAATGTGCTGCTGAAGCAAGTCCGTTTTTTTGAATTTTTTGTAAGGGTCCCGCCTTACGAAATTTTAGCAAAATTTTTTTTTCGTAAACGATGCATTTTCTTCCATTTTTAGGTTGTGTCGGGACTCCTGATGACATTTTGAGACATTTTATACAACTACAGCACAAGAAATGTGCTGCTGAAGCAAGTCCGTTTTTTTGAATTTTTTGTAAGGGTCCCGCCTTTCGAAATTTTAGCAAAAAATGTTTTCCGTAAACTATGCAATTTTTTCTATTTTTAGGTTGTGTCGGGACACCTGATGACGTTTTGAGACATTTTATACAACTACAGCAGCGGAAATGTGCTGCTGAAGCAAGTCCGTTTTTTTGAATTTTTTGTAAGGGTCCCGCCTTACGAAATTTTAGCAAAATTGTTTTTTTTGTAAACGATGCATTTTTTTCTATTTTTAGGTTGTGTCGGGACACCTGATGACGTTTTGAGACATTTTATACAACTACAGCACCACAAATGTGCTGCTGAAGCAAGTCCGTTTTTTTGAATTTTTTGTAAGGGTCCCGCCTTACGAAATTTTAGCAAAAAATTTTTTTCATAAACGATGCATTTTATTCTATTTTTAGGTTGTGTCGGGACTCCTGATGACGTTTTGAAACATTTTATACAACTACAGCACCAGAAATGTGCTGCTGAAGCAAGTCCGTTTTTTTGAATTTTTTGTAAGGGTCCCGCCTTACGAAATTTTTGCAAATTTTTTTTTTCGTAAACGATGCATTTTATTCTATTTTTAAGTTGTGTCGGGACACCTGATGACATTTTGAGACATTTTATACAACTAGAGCAGCAGAAATGTGCTGCTGAAGCAAGTCCGTTTTTTTGAATTTTTTGTAAGGGTCCCGCCTTACGAAATTTTAGCAAAATTGTTTTTTCGTAAACGATGCATTTTCTTCCATTTTTAGGTTGTGTCGGGACACCTGATGACGTTTTGAGACATTTTATACAACTACAGCACAAGAAATGTGCTGCTGAAGCAAGTCCGTTTTTTTTGAATTTTTTGTAAGGGTCCCGCCTTTCGAAATTTTAGCAAAAAATGTTTTCCGTAAACTATGCATTTTTTTCTATTTTTAGGTTGTGTCGGGACACCTGATGACGTTTTGAGACATTTTATACAACTACAGCACCACAAATGTGCTGCTGAAGCAAGTCCGTTTTTTTGACTTTTTTGTAAGGGTCCCGCCTTACGAAATTTTAGCAAAATTTTTTTTCGTAAACGATGCATTTTATTCTATTTTTAGGTTTTGTCGGGACTCCTGATGACGTTTTGAGACATTTTATACAACTACAGCAGCAGAAATGTGCTGCTGAAGCAAGTCCGTTTTTTTGAATTTTTTGTAAGGGTCCCGCCTTACAAAATTTTAGCAAAATATTTTTTCCGTAAACTATGCATTTTCTTCTATCTTTAGGTTGTGTCGGGACTCCTGATGACATTTTGAGACATTTTTTACAACTACAGCACCTGAAATGTGCTGCTGAAGCAAGCCCGTTTTTTTGAATTTTTTGTAAGGGTCCCGCCTTACGAAATTTTAGCAAATTTTTTTTTTCGTAAACGATGCATTTTCTTCTATTTTTAGGTTGTGTCGGGACACCTGATGACGTTTTGAGACATTTTATACAACTACAGCAGCAGAAATGTGCTGCTGAAGCAAGTCCGTTTTTTTGAATTTTTTGTTAGGGTCCCGCCTTACGAAATTTTAGCAAAAAATGTTTTCCGTAAACTATGCATTTTTTTCTATTTTTAGGTTGTGTCGGGACACCTGATGACGTTTTGAGACATTTTATACAACTACAGCACCAGAAATGTGCTGCTGAAGCAAGTCCGTTTTTTTGAATTTTTTGTAAGGGTCCCGCCTTACGAAATTTTAGCAAAATTGTTTTTTCGTAAACGATGCATTTTCTTCTATTTTTAGGTTGTGTCGGGACACCTGATGACGTTTTGAGACATTTTATACAACTACAGCAGCAGAAATGTGCTGCTGAAGCAAGTCCGTTTTTTTGAATTTTTTGTTAGGGTCCCGCCTTACGAAATTTTAGCAAAAAATGTTTTCCGTAAACTATGCATTTTTTTCTATTTTTAGGTTGTGTCGGGACACCTGATGACGTTTTGAGACATTTTATACAACTACAGCACAAGAAATGTGCTGCTGAAGCAAGTCCGTTTTTTTGAATTTTTTGTAAGGGTCCCGCCTTACGAAATTTTAGCAACATTTTTTTTTCGTAAACGATGCATTTTCTTTTTTTTTTAGGTTGTGTCGGGACTCCTGATGACGTTTTGAGACATTTTATACAACTACAGCACCAGAAATGTGCTGCTGAAGCAAGTCCGTTTTTTTGAATTTTTTGTAAGGGTCCCGCCTTACGAAATTTTAGCAAATTTTTTTTTCGTAAACGATGCATTTTATTCTATTTTTCGGTTGTGTCGGGACTCCTGATGACGTTTTGAAACATTTTATACAACTACAGCATCAGAAATGTGCTGCTGAAACAAGTCCGTTTTTTTGAATTTTTTGAAGGGTCCCGCCTTACGAAATTTTAGCAAATTTTTTTTTTCGTAAACGATGCATTTTCTTCTATTTTTAGGTTGTAACGGGACTCCTGATGACATTTTGAGACATTTTATACAACTACAGCAGCAGAAATGTGCTGCTGAAGCAAGTCCGTTTTTTTGAATTTTTTTGTAAGGGTCCCGCCTTACGAAATTTTAGCAAAAAAATTTTTCCGTAAACTATGCATTTTTTTCTATTTTTAGGTTGTGTCAGGACTCCTGATGACGTTTTGAGACATTTTATACAACTACAGCAGCAGAAATGTGCTGCTGAAGCATGTCCTTTTTTTTGAATTTTTTGTAAGGATCCCGCCTTACGAAATTTTAGCAAAATTGTTTTTTCGGAAACGATGCATTTTCTTCTATTTTTAGGTTGTGTCGGGACACCTGATGACATTTTGAGACATTTTATACAACTACAGCACAAGAAATGTGCTGCTGAAGCAAGTCCGTTTTTTTGAATTTTTTGTAAGGTTCCCGCCTTACGAAATTTTAGCAAAATTTTTTTTTCGTAAACGATGCATTTTCTTCTATTTTTAGGTTGTGTCGGGACTCCTGATGACGTTTTGAGACATTTTATACAACTACAGCACCAGAAATGTGCTGCTGAAGCAAGTCCGTTTTTTTGAATTTTTTGTAAGGGTTCCGCCTTACGAAATTTTAGCAAATTTTTTTTTCGTAAACGATGCATTTTATTCTATTTTTAGGTTGTGTCGGGACTCCTGATGACGTTTTGAAACATTTTATACAACTACAGCATCAGAAATGTGCTGCTGAAGCAAGTCCGTTTTTTTGAATTTTTTGTAAGGGTCCCGCCTTACGAAATTTTAGCAAATTTTTTTTTTCGTAAACGATGCATTTTCTTCTATTTTTAGGTTGTGTCGGGACTCCTGATGACATTTTGAGACATTTTATACAACTACAGCAGCAGAAATGTGCTGCTGAAGCAAGTCCGTTTTTTTGACTTTTTTGTAAGGGTCCCGCCTTACGAAATTTTAGCAAAAATTTTTTTTCGTAAACGATGCATTTTATTCTATTTTTAGGTTGTGTCGGGACTCCTGATGACGTTTTGAAACATTTTATACAACTACAGCATCAGAAATGTGCTGCTGAAGCAAGTCCGTTTTTTTGAATTTTTTGTAAGGGTCCCGCCTTACGAAATTTTAGCAAATTTTTTTTTTCGTAAACGATGCATTTTCTTCCATTTTTAGGTTGTGTCGGGACTCCTGATGACATTTTGAGACATTTTATACAACTAGAGCACAAGAAATGTGCTGCTGAAGCAAGTCCGTTTTTTTGAATTTTTTGTAAGGGTCCCGCCTTACGAAATTTTAGCAAAAATTTTTTTTCGTAAACGATGCATTTTATTCTATTTTTAGGTTGTGTCGGGACTCCTGATGACGTTTTGAAACATAATATACAACTACAGCAGCAGAAATGTGCTGCTGAAGCAAGTCCGTTTTTTTGAATTTTTTGTAAGGGTCCCGCCTTACGAAATTTTAGCAAAATTTTTTTTCGTAAACGATGCATTTTATTCTATTTTTAGGTTATGTCGGGACTCCTGATGACGTTTTGAGACATTTTATACAACTACAGCACCAGAAATGTGCTGCTGAAGCAAGTCCGTTTTTTTGAATTTTTTGTAAGGATCCCGCCTTACGAAATTTTAGCAAATTTTTTTTTTCGTAAACGATGCATTTTCTTCTATTTTTAGGTTGTGTCGGGACTCCTGATGACGTTTTGAGACATTTTATACAACTACAGCAGCAGAAATGTGCTGCTGAAGCAAGTCCGTTTTTTTGAATTTTTTGTTAGGGTCCCGCCTTACGAAATTTTAGCAAAAAATGTTTTCCGTAAACTATGCATTTTTTTCTATTTTTAGGTTGTGTCGGGACACCTGATGACGTTTTGAGACATTTTATACAACTACAGCAGCAGAAATGTGCTGCTGCAGCAAGTCCGTTTTTTTGAATTTTTTGTAAGGGTCCCGCCTTACGAAATTTTAGCAAATTTTTTTTTCGTAAACGATGCATTTTATTCTATTTTTAGGTTGTGTCGGGACTCCTGATGACGTTTTGAAACATTTTATACAACTACAGCATCAGAAATGTGCTGCTGAAGCAAGTCCGTTTTTTTGAATTTTTTGTAAGGGTCCCGCCTTACGAAATTTTAGCAAAAAATGTTTTCCGTAAACTATGCATTTTTTTCTATTTTTAGGTTGTGTCGGGACACCTGATGACATTTTGAGACATTTTATACAACTACAGCAGCAGAACTGTGCTGCTGAAGCAAGTCCGTTTTTTTGAATTTTTTGTAAGGGTCCCGCCTTACGAAATTTTAGCAAAATTTTTTTTTCGTAAACGATGCATTTTCTTCCATTTTTAGGTTGTGTCGGGACTCCTGATGACATTTTGAGACATTTTATACAACTACAGCACAAGAAATGTGCTGCTGAAGCAAGTCCGTTTTTTTGAATTTTTTGTAAGGGTCCCGCCTTTCGAAATTTTAGCAAAAAATGTTTTCCGTAAACTATGCATTTTCTTCTATTTTTAGGTTGTGTCGGGACACCTGATGACGTTTTGAGACATTTTATACAACTACAGCAGCAGAAATGTGCTGCTGAAGCAAGTCCGTTTTTTTGACTTTTTTGTAAGGGTCCCGCCTTACGAAATTTTAGCAAAATTTTTTTTCGTAAACGATGCATTTTATTCTATTTTTAGGTTGTGTCGGGACTCCTGATGACGTTTTGAAACATTTTATACAACTACAGCAGCAGAAATGTGCTGCTGAAGCAAGTCCGTTTTTTTGAATTTTTTGTAAGGGTCCCCGCCTTACGAAATTTTAGCAAAATTGTTTTTTCGTAAACGATGCATTTTTTTCTATTTTTAGGTTGTGTCGGGACACCTGATGACGTTTTGAGACATTTTATACAACTACAGCAGCAGAAATGTGCTGCTGAAGCAAGTCCGTTTTTTTGACTTTTTTGTAAGGGTCCCGCCTTACGAAATTTTAGCAAAATTTTTTTTTCGTAAACGATGCATTTTATTCTATTTTTAGGTTGTGTCGGGACTCCTGATGACGTTTTGAAACATTTTATACAACTACAGCAGCAGAAATGTGCTGCTGAAGCAAGTCCGTTTTTTTGAATTTTTTGTAAGGGTCCCGCCTTATGAAATTTTAGCAAAATTTTTTTTTCGTAAACGATGCATTTTCTTCTATTTTTAGGTTGTGTCGGGACTCCTGATGACATTTTGAGACATTTTATACAACTACAGCACCAGAAATGTGCTGCTGAAGCAAGTCCGTTTTTTTGAATTTTTTGTAAGGGTCCCGCCTTATGAAATTTTAGCAAAATTTTTTTTTCGTAAAGGATGCATTTTCTTCTATTTTTAGGTTGTGTCGGGACTCCTGATGACATTTTGAGACATTTTATACAACTACAGCACCTGAAATGTGCTGCTGAAGCAAGTCCGTTTTTTTGAATTTTTTGTAAGGGTCCCGCCTTACGAAATTTTAGCAAATTTTTTTTTCGTAAACAATGCATTTTATTCTATTTTTAGGTTGTGTCGGGACTCCTGATGACGTTTTGAAACATTTTATACAACTACAGCAGCAGAAATGTGCTGCTGAAGCAAGTCCGTTTTTTTGAATTTTTTGTAAGGGTCCCGCCTTATGAAATTTTAGCAAAATTTTTTTTTCGTAAAGGATGCATTTTCTTCTATTTTTAGGTTGTGTCGGGACTCCTGATGACATTTTGAGACAGTTTATACAACTACAGCACCTGAAATGTGCTGCTGAAGCAAGTCCGTTTTTTTGAACTTTTTGTAAGGGTCCCGCCTTACGAAATTTTAGCAAAATTTTTTTTTCGTAAACGATGCATTTTCTTCCATTTTTAGGTTGTGTCGGGACTCCTGATGACGTTTTGAGACATTTTATACAACTACAGCAGCAGAAATGTGCTGCTGAAGCAAGTCCGTTTTTTTGACTTTTTTGTAAGGGTCCCGCCTTACGAAATTTTAGCAAAATTGTTTTTTCGTAAACGATGCATTTTTTTCTATTTTTAGGTTGTGTCGGGACACCTGATGACGTTTTGAGACATTTTATACAACTACAGCACCACAAATGTGCTGCTGGAGCAAGTCCGTTTTTTTGAATTTTTTGTAAGGGTCCCGCCTTACGAAATTTTAGCAAAAATTTTTTTTCGTAAACGATGCATTTTATTCTATTTTTAGGTTGTGTCGGGACTCCTGATGACATTTTGAAACATTTTATACAACTACAGCAGCAGAAATGTGCTGCTGAAGCAAGTCCGTTTTTTTGAATTTTTTGTAAGGGTCCCGCCTTACGAAATTTTAGCAAATTTTTTTTTTCGTAAACGATGCATTTTATTCTATTTTTAGGTTGTGTCGGGACACCTGATGACGTTTTGAGACATTTTATACAACTACAGCAGCAGAAATGTGCTGCTGAAGCAAGTCTGTTTTTTTGAATTTTTTGTAAGGGTCCCGCCTTACGAAATTTTAGCAAAAATTTTTTTCGTAAACGATGCATTTTATTCTATTTTTAGGTTATGTCGGGACTCCTGAGGACGTTTTGAGACATTTTATACAACTACAGCACCAGAAATGTGCTGCTGAAGCAAGTCCGTTTTTTTGAATTTTTTGTAAGGGTCCCGCCTTACGAAATTTTAGCAAAATTTTTTTTTCGTAAACGATGCATTTTCTTCTATTTTTAGGTTGTGTCGGGACACCTGATGACGTTTTGAGACATTTTATACAACTACAGCAGCAGAATTGTGCTGCTGAAGCAAGTCCGTTTTTTTTGACTTTTTTGTAAGGGTCCCGCCTTACGAAATTTTAGGAAATTTTTTTTTCGTAAACGATGCATTTTATTCTATTTTTAGGTTGTGTCGGGACACCTGATGACGTTTTGAGACATTTTATACAACTACAGCACCACAAATGTGCTGCTGAAGCAAGTCCGTTTTTTTGAATTTTTTGTAAGGGTCCCGCCTTACGAAATTTTAGGAAATTTTTTTTTCGTAAACGATGCATTTTATTCTATTTTTAGGTTGTGTCGGGACACCTGATGACGTTTTGAGACATTTTATACAACTACAGCACCACAAATGTGCTGCTGAAGCAAGTCCGTTTTTTTGAATTTTTTGTAAGGGTCCCGCCTTACGAAATTTTAGCAAAAATTTTTTTTCGTAAACGATGCATTTTATTCTATTTTTAGGTTGTGTCGGGACTCCTGATGACGTTTTGAAACATTTTATACAACTACAGCATCAGAAATGTGCTGCTGAAGCAAGTCCGTTTTTTTGAATTTTTTGTAAGGATCCCGCCTTACGAAATTTTAGCAAAATTGTTTTTTCGGAAACGATGCATTTTCTTCTATTTTTAGGTTGTGTCGGGACACCTGATGACATTTTGAGACATTTTATACAACTACAGCACAAGAAATGTGCTGCTGAAGCAAGTCCGTTTTTTTGAATTTTTTGTTAGGGTCCCGCCTTACGAAATTTTAGCAAAAAATGTTTTCCGTAAACTATGCATTTTTTTCTATTTTTAGGTTGTGTCGGGACACCTGATGACATTTTGAGACATTTTATACAACTACAGCAGCAGAAATGTGCTGCTGAAGCAAGTCCGTTTTTTTGAATTTTTTGTAAGGGTCCCCCGCCTTACGAAATTTTAGCAAAATTTTTTTTTCGTAAACGATGCATTTTCTTCCATTTTTAGGTTGTGTTGGGACTCCTGATGACATTTTGAGACATTTTATACAACTACAGCACAAGAAATGTTCTGCTGAAGCAAGTCCGTTTTTTTGAATTTTTTGTAAGGGTCCCGCCTTTCGAAATTTTAGCAAAAAATGTTTTCCGTAAACTATGCAATTTTTTCTATTTTTAGGTTGTGTCGGGACACCTGATGACGTTTTGAGACATTTTATACAACTACAGCACCAGAAATGTGCTGCTGAAGCAAGTCCGTTTTTTTGAATTTTTTGTAAGGGTCCCGCCTTACGAAATTTTAGCAAATTTTTTTTTTCGTAAACGATGCATTTTCTTCTATTTTTAGGTTGTGTCGGGACTCCTGATGACGTTTTGAGACATTTTATACAACTACAGCAGCAGAAATGTGCTGCTGAAGCAAGTCCGTTTTTTTGAATTTTTTGTAAGGGTCCCGCCTTACGAAATTTTAGCAAAAAATGTTTTCCGTAAACTATGCATTTTTTTCTATTTTTAGGTTGTGTCGGGACACCTGATGACATTTTGAGACATTTTATACAACTACAGCAGCAGAAATGTGCTGCTGAAGCAAGTCCGTTTTTTTGAATTTTTTGTAAGGGTCCCGCCTTACGAAATTTTAGCAAAATTTTTTTTTCGTAAACGATGCATTTTCTTCCATTTTTAGGTTGTGTCGGGACTCCTGATGACATTTTGAGACATTTTATACAACTACAGCACAAGAAATGTGCTGCTGAAGCAAGTCCTTTTTTTTGAATTTTTTGTAAGGGTCCCGCCTTACGAAATTTTAGCAAAATTTTTTTTCGTAAACGATGCATTTTATTCTATTTTTAGGTTGTGTCGGGACTCCTGATGACGTTTTGAAACATTTTATACAACTACAGCAGCAGAAATGTGCTGCTGAAGCAAGTCCGTTTTTTTGAATTTTTTGTAAGGGTCCCCGCCTTACGAAATTTTAGCAAAATTGTTTTTTCGTAAACGATGCATTTTTTTCTATTTTTAGGTTGTGTCGGGACACCTGATGACGTTTTGAGACATTTTATACAACTACAGCAGCAGAAATGTGCTGCTGAAGCAAGTCCGTTTTTTTGACTTTTTTGTAAGGGTCCCGCCTTACGAAATTTTAGCAAAATTTTTTTTTCGTAAACGATGCATTTTATTCTATTTTTAGGTTGTGTCGGGACTCCTGATGACGTTTTGAAACATTTTATACAACTACAGCATCAGAAATGTGCTGCTGAAGCAAGTCCGTTTTTTTGAATTTTTTGTAAGGGTCCCGCCTTACGAAATTTTAGCAAAATTTTTTTTCGTAAACGATGCATTTTATTCTATTTTTAGGTTATGTCGGGACTCCTGATGACATTTTGAAACATTTTATACAACTACAGCAGCAGAAATGTGCTGCTGAAGCAAGTCCGTTTTTTTGAATTTTTTGTAAGGGTCCCGCCTTACGAAATTTTAGCAAAATTTTTTTTCGTAAACGATGCATTTTATTCTATTTTTAGGTTGTGTCGGGACTCCTGATGACGTTTTGAAACATTTTATACAACTACAGCATCAGAAATGTGCTGCTGAAGCAAGTCCGTTTTTTTGAATTTTTTGTAAGGGTCCCGCCTTACGAAATTTTAGCAAAAAATGTTTTCCGTAAACTATGCATTTTTTTCTATTTTTAGGTTGTGTCGGGACACCTGATGACGTTTTGAGACATTTTATACAACTACAGCACCAGAAATGTGCTGCTGAAGCAAGTCCGTTTTTTTGAATTTTTTGTAAGGGTCCCGCCTTACGAAATTTTAGCAAAATTTTTTTTTCGTAAACGATGCATTTTCTTACAATTTTAGGTTGTGTCGGGACTCCTGATGACATTTTGAGACATTTTATACAACTACAGCACAAGAAATGTGCTGCTGAAGCAAGTCCGTTTTTTTGACTTTTTTGTAAGGGTCCCGCCTTACGAAATTTTAGCAAAATTGTTTTTTCGTAAACGATGCATATTTTTCTATTTTTAGGTTGTGTCGGGACACCTGATGACGTTTTGAGACATTTTATACAACTACAGCACCTGAAATGTGCTGCTGAAGCAAGTCCGTTTTTTTGAATTTTTTGTAAGGGTCCCGCCTTACGAAATTTTAGCAAAATTTTATTTTCGTAAACGATGCATTTTATTCTATTTTTAGGTTGTGTCGGGACTTCTGATGACGTTTTGAGACATTTTATACAACTACAGCAGCAGAAACGTGCTGCTGAAGCAAGTCCGTTTTTTTGAATTTTTTGTAAGGGTCCCGCCTTACGAAATTTTAGCAAAATTGTTTTTTCGTAAACGATGCATTTTTTTCTATTTTTAGGTTGTGTCGGGACACCTGATGACGTTTTGAGACATTTTATACAACTACAGCAGCAGAAATGTGCTGCTGAAGCAAGTCCGTTTTTTTGACTTTTTTGTAAGGGTCCCGCCTTACGAAATTTTAGCAAAATTTTTTTTCGTAAACGATGCATTTTATTCTATTTTTAGGTTGTGTCGGGACTCCTGATGACGTTTTGAAACATTTTATACAACTACAGCAGCAGAAATGTGCTGCTGAAGCAAGTCCGTTTTTTTGAATTTTTTGTAAGGGTCCCCGCCTTACGAAATTTTAGCAAAATTGTTTTTTCGTAAACGATGCATTTTTTTCTATTTTTAGGTTGTGTCGGGACACCTGATGACGTTTTGAGACATTTTATACAACTACAGCAGCAGAAATGTGCTGCTGAAGCAAGTCCGTTTTTTTGACTTTTTTGTAAGGGTCCCGCCTTACGAAATTTTAGCAAAATTTTTTTTTCGTAAACGATGCATTTTATTCTATTTTTAGGTTGTGTCGGGACTCCTGATGACGTTTTGAAACATTTTATACAACTACAGCATCAGAAATGTGCTGCTGAAGCAAGTCCGTTTTTTTGAATTTTTTGTAAGGGTCCCGCCTTACGAAATTTTAGCAAAATTTTTTTTCGTAAACGATGCATTTTATTCTATTTTTAGGTTATGTCGGGACTCCTGATGACGTTTTGAGACATTTTATACAACTACAGCACCAGAAATGTGCTGCTGAAGCAAGTCCGTTTTTTTGAATTTTTTGTAAGGGTCCCGCCTTACAAAATTTTAGCAAAATATTTTTTCCGTAAACTATGCATTTTCTTCTATCTTTAGGTTGTGTCGGGACACCTGATGACATTTTGAAACATTTTATACAACTACAGCAGCAGAAATGTGCTGCTGAAGCAAGTCCGTTTTTTTGAATTTTTTGTAAGGGTCCCGCCTTACGAAATTTTAGCAACATTTTTTTTCGTAAACGATGCATTTTATTCTATTTTTAGGTTGTGTCGGGACTCCTGATGACGTTTTGAAACATTTTATACAACTACAGCATCAGAAATGTGCTGCTGAAGCAAGTCCGTTTTTTTGAATTTTTTGTAAGGGTCCCGCCTTACGAAATTTTAGCAAAAAATGTTTTCCGTAAACTATGCATTTTTTTCTATTTTTAGGTTGTGTCGGGACACCTGATGACGTTTTGAGACATTTTATACAACTACAGCACCAGAAATGTGCTGCTGAAGCAAGTCCGTTTTTTTGAATTTTTTGTAAGGGTCCCGCCTTACGAAATTTTAGCAAAATTTTTTTTTCGTAAACGATGCATTTTCTTACAATTTTAGGTTGTGTCGGGACTCCTGATGACATTTTGAGACATTTTATACAACTACAGCACAAGAAATGTGCTGCTGAAGCAAGTCCGTTTTTTTGACTTTTTTGTAAGGGTCCCGCCTTACGAAATTTTAGCAAAAATTTTTTTTCCTAAACGATGCATTTTCTTCTATTTTCAGGTTGTGTCGGGACTCCTGATGACGTTTTGAGACATTTTATACAACTACAGCAGCAGAAATGTGCTGCTGAAGCAAGTCCGTTTTTTTGAATTTTTTGTAAGGGTCCGTCCTTACGAAATTTTAGCAAAATTTTTTTTCGTAAACGATGCATTTTCTTCTATTTTTAGGTTGTGTCGGGACTCCTGATGACATTTTGAGACATTTTATACAACTACAGCACAAGAAATGTCCTGCTGAAGCAAGTCCGTTTTTTTGAATTTTTTGTAAGGGTCCCGCCATACGAAATTTTAGCAAAATTTTTTTTTCGTAAACGATGCATTTTCTTCTATTTTTAGGTTGTGTCGGGACTCCTGATGACATTTTGAGACATTTTATACAACTACAGCACCAGAAATGTGCTGCTGAAGCAAGTCCGTTTTTTTGAATTTTTTGTAAGGGTCCCGCCTTTCGAAATTTTAGCAAAATTTTTTTCCGTAAACGATGCATTTTATTCTATTTTTAGGTTGTGTCGGGACTCCTGATGACGTTTTGAAACATTTTATACAACTACAGCAGCAGAAATGTGCTGCTGAAGCAAGTCCGTTTTTTTGAATTTTTTGTAAGGGTCCCGCCTTATGAAATTTTAGCAAAATTTTTTTTTCGTAAACGATGCATTTTCTTCTATTTTTAGGTTGTGTCGGGACTCCTGATGACATTTTGAGACATTTTATACAACTACAGCACCTGAAATGTGCTGCTGAAGCAAGTCCGTTTTTTTGAATTTTTTGTAAGGGTCCCGCCTTACGAAATTTTAGCAAATTTTTTTTTCGTAAACAATGCATTTTATTCTATTTTTAGGTTGTGTCGGGACTCCTGATGACGTTTTGAAACATTTTATACAACTACAGCAGCAGAAATGTGCTGCTGAAGCAAGTCCGTTTTTTTGAATTTTTTGTAAGGGTCCGTCCTTACGAAATTTTAGCAAAATTTTTTTTCGTAAACGATGCATTTTCTTCTATTTTTAGGTTGTGTCGGGACTCCTGATGACATTTTGAGACATTTTATACAACTACAGCACAAGAAATGTCCTGCTGAAGCAAGTCCGTTTTTTTGAATTTTTTGTAAGGGTCCCGCCATACGAAATTTTAGCAAAATTTTTTTTTCGTAAACGATGCATTTTCTTCTATTTTTAGGTTGTGTCGGGACTCCTGATGACATTTTGAGACATTTTATACAACTACAGCACCAGAAATGTGCTGCTGAAGCAAGTCCGTTTTTTTGAATTTTTTGTAAGGGTCCCGCCTTTCGAAATTTTAGCAAAATTTTTTTCCGTAAACGATGCATTTTATTCTATTTTTAGGTTGTGTCGGGACTCCTGATGACGTTTTGAAACATTTTATACAACTACAGCAGCAGAAATGTGCTGCTGAAGCAAGTCCGTTTTTTTGAATTTTTTGTAAGGGTCCCGCCTTATGAAATTTTAGCAAAATTTTTTTTTCGTAAACGATGCATTTTCTTCTATTTTTAGGTTGTGTCGGGACTCCTGATGACATTTTGAGACATTTTATACAACTACAGCACCTGAAATGTGCTGCTGAAGCAAGTCCGTTTTTTTGAATTTTTTGTAAGGGTCCCGCCTTACGAAATTTTAGCAAATTTTTTTTTCGTAAACAATGCATTTTATTCTATTTTTAGGTTGTGTCGGGACTCCTGATGACGTTTTGAAACATTTTATACAACTACAGCAGCAGAAATGTGCTGCTGAAGCAAGTCCGTTTTTTTGAATTTTTTGTAAGGGTCCCGCCTTATGAAATTTTAGCAAAATTTTTTTTTCGTAAAGGATGCATTTTCTTCTATTTTTAGGTTGTGTCGGGACTCCTGATGACATTTTGAGACAGTTTATACAACTACAGCACCTGAAATGTGCTGCTGAAGCAAGTCCGTTTTTTTGAATTTTTTGTAAGGGTCCCGCCTTACGAAATTTTAGCAAAATTTTTTTTTCGTAAACGATGCATTTTCTTCCATTTTTAGGTTGTGTCGGGACTCCTGATGACATTTTGAGACATTTTATACAACTACAGCACAAGAAATGTGCTGCTGAAGCAAGTCCGTTTTTTTTGAATTTTTTGTAAGGGTCCCGCCTTTCGAAATTTTAGCTAAAAATGTTTTCCGTAAACTATGCATTTTTTTCTATTTTTAGGTTGTGTCGGGACACCTGATGACGTTTTGAGACATTTTATACAACTACAGCAGCAGAAATGTGCTGCTGAAGCAAGTCCGTTTTTTTGACTTTTTTGTAAGGGTCCCGCCTTACGAAATTTTAGCAAAATTGTTTTTTCGTAAACGATGCATTTTTTTCTATTTTTAGGTTGTGTCGGGACACCTGATGACGTTTTGAGACATTTTATACAACTACAGCACCACAAATGTGCTGCTGGAGCAAGTCCGTTTTTTTGAATTTTTTGTAAGGGTCCCGCCTTACGAAATTTTAGCAAAAAATTTTTTTCGTAAACGATGCATTTTATTCTATTTTTAGGTTGTGTCGGGACTCCTGATGACATTTTGAAACATTTCATACAACTACAGCAGCAGAAATGTGCTGCTGAAGCAAGTCCGTTTTTTTGAATTTTTTGTAAGGGTCCCGCCTTACGAAATTTTAGCAAATTTTTTTTTTCGTAAACGATGCATTTTATTCTATTTTTAGGTTGTGTCGGGACACCTGATGACGTTTTGAGACATTTTATACAACTACAGCAGCAGAAATGTGCTGCTGAAGCAAGTCTGTTTTTTTGAATTTTTTGTAAGGGTCCCGCCTTACGAAATTTTAGCAAAAATTTTTTTCGTAAACGATGCATTTTATTCTATTTTTAGGTTATGTCGGGACTCCTGATGACGTTTTGAGACATTTTATACAACTACAGCACCAGAAATGTGCTGCTGAAGCAAGTCCGTTTTTTTGAATTTTTTGTAAGGGTCCCGCCTTACGAAATTTTAGCAAAATTTTTTTTTCGTAAACGATGCATTTTCTTCTATTTTTAGGTTGTGTCGGGACACCTGATGACGTTTTGAGACATTTTATACAACTACAGCAGCAGAATTGTGCTGCTGAAGCAAGTCCGTTTTTTTGAATTTTTTGTTAGGGTCCCGCCTTACGAAATTTTAGCAAAAAATGTTTTCGGTAAACTATGCATTTTTTTCTATTTTTAGGTTGTGTCGGGACACCTGATGACGTTTTGAGACATTTTATACAACTACAGCACCAGAAATGTGCTGCTGAAGCAAGTCCGTTTTTTTTGACTTTTTTGTAAGGGTCCCGCCTTACGAAATTTTAGGAAAAAATTTTTTCGTAAACGATGCATTTTATTCTATTTTTAGGTTGTGTCGGGACACCTGATGACGTTTTGAGACATTTTATACAACTACAGCACCACAAATGTGCTGCTGAAGCAAGTCCGTTTTTTTGAATTTTTTGTAAGGGTCCCGCCTTACGAAATTTTAGCAAAAATTTTTTTTCGTAAACGATGCATTTTATTCTATTTTTAGGTTGTGTCGGGACTCCTGATGACGTTTTGAAACATTTTATACAACTACAGCATCAGAAATGTGCTGCTGAAGCAAGTCCGTTTTTTTGAATTTTTTGTAAGGATCCCGCCTTACGAAATTTTAGCAAAATTGTTTTTTCGGAAACGATGCATTTTCTTCTATTTTTAGGTTGTGTCGGGACACCTGATGACATTTTGAGACATTTTATACAACTACAGCACAAGAAATGTGCTGCTGAAGCAAGTCCGTTTTTTTGAATTTTTTGTTAGGGTCCCGCCTTACGAAATTTTAGCAAAAAATGTTTTCCGTAAACTATGCATTTTTTTCTATTTTTAGGTTGTGTCGGGACACCTGATGACATTTTGAGACATTTTATACAACTACAGCAGCAGAAATGTGCTGCTGAAGCAAGTCCGTTTTTTTGAATTTTTTGTAAGGGTCCCGCCTTACGAAATTTTAGCAAAATTTTTTTTTCGTAAACGATGCATTTTCTTCCATTTTTAGGTTGTGTTGGGACTCCTGATGACATTTTGAGACATTTTATACAACTACAGCACAAGAAATGTTCTGCTGAAGCAAGTCCGTTTTTTTGAATTTTTTGTAAGGGTCCCGCCTTTCGAAATTTTAGCAAAAAATGTTTTCCGTAAACTATGCAATTTTTTCTATTTTTAGGTTGTGTCGGGACACCTGATGACGTTTTGAGACATTTTATACAACTACAGCAGCAGAAATGTGCTGCTGAAGCAAGTCCGTTTTTTTGACTTTTTTGTAAGGGTCCCGCCTTACGAAATTTTAGCAAAATTGTTTTTTTGTAAACGATGCATTTTTTTCTATTTTTAGGTTGTGTCGGGACACCTGATGACGTTTTGAGACATTTTATACAACTACAGCAGCAGAAATGTGCTGCTGAAGCAAGTCCGTTTTTTTGAATTTTTTGTAAGGGTCCCGCCTTATGAAATTTTAGCAAAATTTTTTTTTCGTAAAGGATGCATTTTCTTCTATTTTTAGGTTGTGTCGGGACTCCTGATGACATTTTGAGACAGTTTATACAACTACAGCACCTGAAATGTGCTGCTGAAGCAAGTCCGTTTTTTTGAATTTTTTGTAAGGGTCCCGCCTTACGAAATTTTAGCAAAATTGTTTTTTCGTAAACGATGCATTTTTTTCTATTTTTAGGTTGTGTCGGGACACCTGATGACGTTTTGAGACATTTTATACAACTACAGCACCACAAATGTGCTGCTGGAGCAAGTCCGTTTTTTTGAATTTTTTGTAAGGGTCCCGCCTTACGAAATTTTAGCAAAAATTTTTTTTCGTAAACGATGCATTTTATTCTATTTTTAGGTTGTGTCGGGACTCCTGATGACGTTTTGAAACATTTTATACAACTACAGCAGCAGAAATGTGCTGCTGAAGCAAGTCCGTTTTTTTGAATTTTTTGTAAGGGTCCCGCCTTACGAAATTTTAGCAAATTTTTTTTTTCGTAAACGATGCATTTTATTCTATTTTTAGGTTGTGTCGGGACACCTGATGACGTTTTGAGACATTTTATACAACTACAGCAGCAGAAATGTGCTGCTGAAGCAAGTCTGTTTTTTTGAATTTTTTGTAAGGGTCCCGCCTTACGAAATTTTAGCAAAAATTTTTTTCGTAAACGATGCATTTTATTCTATTTTTAGGTTATGTCGGGACTCCTGATGACGTTTTGAGACATTTTATACAACTACAGCACCAGAAATGTGCTGCTGAAGCAAGTCCGTTTTTTTGAATTTTTTGTAAGGGTCCCGCCTTACGAAATTTTAGCAAAATTTTTTTTTCGTAAACGATGCATTTTCTTCTATTTTTAGGTTGTGTCGGGACACCTGATGACATTTTGAGACATTTTATACAACTACAGCACCAGAAATGTGCTGCTGAAGCAAGTCCGTTTTTTTTGACTTTTTTGTAAGGGTCCCGCCTTACGAAATTTTAGGAAAAAATTTTTTCGTAAACGATGCATTTTATTCTACTTTTAGGTTGTGTCGGGACACCTGATGACGTTTTGAGACATTTTATACAACTACAGCACCACAAATGTGCTGCTGAAGCAAGTCCGTTTTTTTGAATTTTTTGTAAGGGTCCCGCCTTACGAAATTTTAGCAAAAATTTTTTTTCGTAAACGATGCATTTTATTCTATTTTTAGGTTGTGTCGGGGCTCCTGATGACGTTTTGAAACATTTTATACAACTACAGCATCAGAAATGTGCTGCTGAAGCAAGTCCGTTTTTTTGAATTTTTTGTAAGGGTCCCGCCTTACGAAATTTTAGCAAAAAATGTTTTCCGTAAACTATGCATTTTTTTCTATTTTTAGGTTGTGTCGGGACACCTGATGACGTTTTGAGACATTTTATACAACTACAGCACCAGAAATGTGCTGCTGAAGCAAGTCCGTTTTTTTGAATTTTTTGTAAGGGTCCCGCCTTACGAAATTTTAGCAAAATTTTTTTTTCGTAAACGATGCATTTTCTTACAATTTTAGGTTGTGTCGGGACTCCTGATGACATTTTGAGACATTTTATACAACTACAGCACAAGAAATGTGCTGCTGAAGCAAGTCCGTTTTTTTGAATTTTTTGTAAGGGTCCCGCCTTACGAAATTTTAGCAAAATTTTATTTTCGTAAACGATGCATTTTATTCTATTTTTAGGTTGTGTCGGGACTTCTGATGACGTTTTGAGACATTTTATACAACTACAGCAGCAGAAACGTGCTGCTGAAGCAAGTCCGTTTTTTTGAATTTTTTGGAAGGGTCCCGCCTTACGAAATTTTAGCAAAAATTTTTTTTCCTAAACGATGCATTTTCTTCTATTTTCAGGTTGTGTCGGGACTCCTGATGACGTTTTGAGACATTTTATACAACTACAGCAGCAGAAATGTGCTGCTGAAGCAAGTCCGTTTTTTTGAATTTTTTGTAAGGGTCCGTCCTTACGAAATTTTAGCAAAATTTTTTTTCGTAAACGATGCATTTTCTTCTATTTTTAGGTTGTGTCGGGACTCCTGATGACATTTTGAGACATTTTATACAACTACAGCACTTGAAATGTGCTGATGAAGCAAGTCCGTTTTTTTGAATTTTTTGTAAGGGTCCCGCCTTACGAAATTTTAGCAAATTTTTTTTTCGTAAACAATGCATTTTATTCTATTTTTAGGTTGTGTCGGGACTCCTGATGACGTTTTGAAACATTTTATACAACTACAGCAGCAGAAATGTGCTGCTGAAGCAAGTCCGTTTTTTTGAATTTTTTGTAAGGGTCCCGCCTTACGAAATTTTAGCAAAATTTTTTTTTCGTAAACGATGCATTTTCTTCTATTTTTAGGTTGTGTCGGGACTCCTGATGACATTTTGAGACAGTTTATACAACTACAGCACCTGAAATGTGCTGCTGAAGCAAGTCCGTTTTTTTGAATTTTTTGTAAGGGTCCCGCCTTTCGAAATTTTAGCTAAAAATGTTTTCCGTAAACTATGCATTTTTTTCTATTTTTAGGTTGTGTCGGGACACCTGATGACGTTTTGAGACATTTTATACAACTACAGCACCAGAAATGTGCTGCTGAAGCAAGTCCGTTTTTTTGACTTTTTTGTAAGGGTCCCGCCTTACGAAATTTTAGCAAAATTGTTTTTTCGTAAACGATGCATTTTATTCTATTTTTAGGTTGTGTCGGGACTCCTGATGACGTTTTGAAACATTTTATACAACTACAGCAGCAGAAATGTGCTGCTGAAGCAAGTCTGTTTTTTTGAATTTTTTGTAAGGGTCCCGCCTTACGAAATTTTAGTAAAAATTTTTTTTCGTAAACGATGCATTTTATTCTATTTTTAGGTTGTGTCGGGACTCCTGATGACGTTTTGAAACATTTTATACAACTACAGCAGCAGAAATGTGCTGCTGAAGCAAGTCTGTTTTTTTGAATTTTTTGTAAGGGTCCCGCCTTACGAAATTTTAGCAAATTTTTTTTTTCGTAAACGATGCATTTTATTCTATTTTTAGGTTGTGTCGGGACACCTGATGACGTTTTGAGACATTTTATACAACTACAGCAGCAGAAATGTGCTGCTGAAGCAAGTCTGTTTTTTTTAATTTTTTGTAAGGGTCCCGCCTTACGAAATTTTAGCAAAATTTTTTTTCGTAAACGATGCATTTTATTCTATTTTTAGGTTATGTCGGGACTCCTGATGACGTTTTGAGACATTTTATACAACTACAGCACCAGAAATGTGCTGCTGAAGCAAGTCCGTTTTTTTGAATTTTTTGTAAGGGTCCCGCCTTACGAAATTTTAGCAAAATTTTTTTTTCGTAAACGATGCATTTTCTTCTATTTTTAGGTTGTGTCGGGACACCTGATGACGTTTTGAGACATTTTATACAACTACAGCAGCAGAATTGTGCTGCTGAAGCAAGTCCGTTTTTTTGAATTTTTTGTTAGGGTCCCGCCTTACGAAATTTTAGCAAAAAATGTTTTCGGTAAACTATGCATTTTTTTCTATTTTTAGGTTGTGTCGGGACACCTGATGACGTTTTGAGACATTTTATACAACTACAGCACCAGAAATGTGCTGCTGAAGCAAGTCCGTTTTTTTGAATTTTTTGTAAGGGTCCCGCCTTACAAAATTTTAGCAAAATTTTTTTTCGTAAACGATGCATTTTATTCTATTTTTAGGTTGTGTCGGGACTCCTGATGACGTTTTGAGACATTTTATACAACTACAGCAGCAGAAATGTGCTGCTGAAGCAAGTCCGTTTTTTTTGACTTTTTTGTAAGGGTCCCGCCTTACGAAATTTTAGGAACATTTTTTTTCGTAAACGATGCATTTTATTCTATTTTTAGGTTGTGTCGGGACTCCTGATGACGTTTTGAAACATTTTATACAACTACAGCAGCAGAAATGTGCTGCTGAAGCAAGTCCGTTTTTTTGAATTTTTTGTAAGGGTCCCGCCTTACGAAATTTTAGCAAAATTTTTTTTTCGTAAACGATGCATTTTATTCTATTTTTAGGTTGTGTCGGGACTCCTGATGACGTTTTGAAACATTTTATACAACTACAGCATCAGAAATGTGCTGCTGAAGCAAGTCCGTTTTTTTGAATTTTTTGTAAGGATCCCGCCTTACGAAATTTTAGCAAAATTGTTTTTTCGGAAACGATGCATTTTCTTCTATTTTTAGGTTGTGTCGGGACACCTGATGACATTTTGAGACATTTTATACAACTACAGCACAAGAAATGTGCTGCTGAAGCAAGTCCGTTTTTTTGAATTTTTTGTTAGGGTCCCGCCTTACGAAATTTTAGCAAAAAATGTTTTCCGTAAACTATGCATTTTTTTCTATTTTTAGGTTGTGTCGGGACACCTGATGACATTTTGAGACATTTTATACAACTACAGCAGCAGAAATGTGCTGCTGAAGCAAGTCCGTTTTTTTGAATTTTTTGTAAGGGTCCCGCCTTACGAAATTTTAGCAAAATTTTTTTTTCGTAAACGATGCATTTTCTTCCATTTTTAGGTTGTGTCGGGACTCCTGATGACATTTTGAGACATTTTATACAACTACAGCACAAGAAATGTTCTGCTGAAGCAAGTCCGTTTTTTTGAATTTTTTGTAAGGGTCCCGCCTTTCGAAATTTTAGCAAAAAATGTTTTCCGTAAACTATGCAATTTTTTCTATTTTTAGGTTGTGTCGGGACACCTGATGACGTTTTGAGACATTTTATACAACTACAGCAGCAGAAATGTGCTGCTGAAGCAAGTCCGTTTTTTTGACTTTTTTGTAAGGGTCCCTCCCGCCTTACGAAATTTTAGCAAAATTGTTTTTTTGTAAACGATGCATTTTTTTCTATTTTTAGGTTGTGTCGGGACACCTGATGACGTTTTGAGACATTTTATACAACTACAGCACCACAAATGTGCTGCTGAAGCAAGTCCGTTTTTTTGAATTTTTTGTTAGGGTCCCGCCTTACGAAATTTTAACAAAAAATGTTTTCCGTAAACTATGCATTTTTTTCTATTTTTAGGTTGTGTCGGGACACCTGATGACATTTTGAGACATTTTATACAACTACAGCAGCAGAAATGTGCTGCTGAAGCAAGTCCGTTTTTTTGAATTTTTTGTAAGGGTCCCGCCTTACGAAATTTTAGCAAAATTTTTTTTTCGTAAACGATGCATTTTCTTCCATTTTTAGGTTGTGTCGGGACTCCTGATGACATTTTGAGACATTTTATACAACTACAGCACAAGAAATGTTCTGCTGAAGCAAGTCCGTTTTTTTGAATTTTTTGTAAGGGTCCCGCCTTTCGAAATTTTAGCAAAAAATGTTTTCCGTAAACTATGCAATTTTTCTATTTTTAGGTTGTGTCGGGACACCTGATGACGTTTTGAGACATTTTATACAACTACAGCACCACAAATGTGCTGCTGAAGCAAGTCCGTTTTTTTGAATTTTTTGTTAGGGTCCCGCCTTACGAAATTTTAACAAAAAATGTTTTCCGTAAACTATGCATTTTTTTCTATTTTTAGGTTGTGTCGGGACACCTGATGACATTTTGAGACATTTTATACAACTACAGCAGCAGAAATGTGCTGCTGAAGCAAGTCCGTTTTTTTGAATTTTTTTGTAAGGGTCCCGCCTTACGAAATTTTAGCAAAATTTTTTTTCGTAAACGATGCATTTTATTCTATTTTTAGGTTGTGTCGAGACTCCTGATGACGTTTTGAAACATTTTATACAACTACAGCAGCAGAAATGTGCTGCTGAAGCAAGTCCGTTTTTTTGAATTTTTTGTAAGGGTCCCGCCTTACGAAATTTTTGCAAAAATTTTTTTTCGTAAACGATGCATTTTCTTCTATTTTTAGGTTGTGTCGGGACACCTGATGACGTTTTGAGACATTTTATACAACTACAGCAGCAGAAATGTGCTGCTGAAGCAAGTCCGTTTTTTTGAATTTTTTGTAAGGGTCCCGCCTTACGAAATTTTAGCAAAATTTTTTTTTCGTAAACGATGCATTTTCTTCTATTTTTAGGTTGTGTCGGGACTCCTGATGACATTTTGAGACATTTTATACAACTACAGCAGCAGAAATGTGCTGCTGAAGCAAGTCCGTTTTTTTGAATTTTTTGTAAGGGTCCGTCCTTACGAAATTTTAGCAAAAATTTTTTTCGTAAACGATGCATTTTCTTCTATTTTTAGGTTGTGTCGGGACTCCTGATGACATTTTGAGACATTTTATACAACTACAGCACCTGAAATGTGCTGCTGAAGCAAGTCCGTTTTTTTGAATTTTTTGTAAGGGTCCCGCCTTACGAAATTTTAGCAAATTTTTTTTTCGTAAACAATGCATTTTATTCTATTTTTAGGTTGTGTCGGGACTCCTGATGACGTTTTGAAACATTTTATACAACTACAGCAGCAGAAATGTGCTGCTGAAGCAAGTCCGTTTTTTTGAATTTTTTGTAAGGGTCCCGCCTTATGAAATTTTAGCAAAATTTTTTTTTCGTAAAGGATGCATTTTCTTCTATTTTTAGGTTGTGTCGGGACTCCTGATGACATTTTGAGACAGTTTATACAACTACAGCACCTGAAATGTGCTGCTGAAGCAAGTCCGTTTTTTTGAATTTTTTGTAAGGGTCCCGCCTTACGAAATTTTAGCAAAATTTTTTTTTCGTAAACGATGCATTTTCTTCCATTTTTAGGTTGTGTCGGGACTCCTGATGACATTTTGAGACATTTTATACAACTACAGCACAAGAAATGTGCTGCTGAAGCAAGTCCGTTTTTTTTGAATTTTTTGTAAGGGTCCCGCCTTTCGAAATTTTAGCTAAAAATGTTTTCCGTAAACTATGCATTTTTTTCTATTTTTAGGTTGTGTCGGGACACCTGATGACGTTTTGAGACATTTTATACAACTACAGCACCAGAAATGTGCTGCTGAAGCAAGTCCGTTTTTTTGACTTTTTTGTAAGGGTCCCGCCTTACGAAATTTTAGCAAAATTGTTTTTTCGTAAACGATGCATTTTATTCTATTTTTAGGTTGTGTCGGGACTCCTGATGACGTTTTGAAACATTTTATACAACTACAGCAGCAGAAATGTGCTGCTGAAGCAAGTCTGTTTTTTTGAATTTTTTGTAAGGGTCCCGCCTTACGAAATTTTAGCAAAAATTTTTTTCGTAAACGATGCATTTTATTCTATTTTTAGGTTGTGTCGGGACTCCTGATGACGTTTTGAAACATTTTATACAACTACAGCAGCAGAAATGTGCTGCTGAAGCAAGTCTGTTTTTTTGAATTTTTTGTAAGGGTCCCGCCTTACGAAATTTTAGCAAATTTTTTTTTTCGTAAACGATGCATTTTATTCTATTTTTAGGTTGTGTCGGGACACCTGATGACGTTTTGAGACATTTTATACAACTACAGCAGCAGAAATGTGCTGCTGAAGCAAGTCTGTTTTTTTGAATTTTTTGTAAGGGTCCCGCCTTACGAAATTTTAGCAAAATTTTTTTTCGTAAACGATGCATTTTATTCTATTTTTAGGTTATGTCGGGACTCCTGATGACGTTTTGAGACATTTTATACAACTACAGCACCAGAAATGTGCTGCTGAAGCAAGTCCGTTTTTTTGAATTTTTTGTAAGGGTCCCGCCTTACAAAATTTTAGCAAAATTTTTTTTCGTAAACGATGCATTTTATTCTATTTTTAGGTTGTGTCGGGACTCCTGATGACGTTTTGAGACATTTTATACAACTACAGCAGCAGAAATGTGCTGCTGAAGCAAGTCCGTTTTTTTTGACTTTTTTGTAAGGGTCCCGCCTTACGAAATTTTAGGAACATTTTTTTTCGTAAACGATGCATTTTATTCTATTTTTAGGTTGTGTCGGGACTCCTGATGACGTTTTGAAACATTTTATACAACTACAGCAGCAGAAATGTGCTGCTGAAGCAAGTCCGTTTTTTTGAATTTTTTGTAAGGGTCCCGCCTTACGAAATTTTAGCAAAATTGTTTTTTCGTAAACGATGCATTTTTTTCTATTTTTAGGTTGTGTCGGGACACCTGATGACGTTTTGAGACATTTTATACAACTACAGCACCACAAATGTGCTGCTGAAGCAAGTCCGTTTTTTTGAATTTTTTGTAAGGATCCCGCCTTACGAAATTTTAGCAAAATTGTTTTTTCGTAAACGATGCATTTTTTTCTATTTTTAGGTTGTGTCGGGACACCTGATGACATTTTGAGACATTTTATACAACTACAGCAGCAGAAATGTGCTGCTGAAGCAAGTCCGTTTTTTGAATTTTTTGTTAGGGTCCCGCCTTACGAAATTTTAGCAAAAAATGTTTTCCGTAAACTATGCATTTTTTTCTATTTTTAGGTTGTGTCGGGACACCTGATGACATTTTGAGACATTTTATACAACTACAGCAGCAGAAATGTGCTGCTGAAGCAAGTCCGTTTTTTTGAATTTTTTGTAAGGGTCCCGCCTTACGAAATTTTAGCAAAATTTTTTTTTCGTAAACGATGCATTTTCTTCCATTTTTAGGTTGTGTCGGGACTCCTGATGACATTTTGAGACATTTTATACAACTACAGCACAAGAAATGTTCTGCTGAAGCAAGTCCGTTTTTTTGAATTTTTTGTAAGGGTCCCGCCTTTCGAAATTTTAGCAAAAAATGTTTTCCGTAAACTATGCAATTTTTTCTATTTTTAGGTTGTGTCGGGACACCTGATGACGTTTTGAGACATTTTATACAACTACAGCAGCAGAAATGTGCTGCTGAAGCAAGTCCGTTTTTTTGACTTTTTTGTAAGGGTCCCTCCCGCCTTACGAAATTTTAGCAAAATTGTTTTTTTGTAAACGATGCATTTTTTTCTATTTTTAGGTTGTGTCGGGACACCTGATGACGTTTTGAGACATTTTATACAACTACAGCACCACAAATGTGCTGCTGAAGCAAGTCCGTTTTTTTGAATTTTTTGTTAGGGTCCCGCCTTACGAAATTTTAACAAAAAATGTTTTCCGTAAACTATGCATTTTTTTCTATCTTTAGGTTGTGTCGGGACACCTGATGACATTTTGAGACATTTTATACAACTACAGCAGCAGAAATGTGCTGCTGAAGCAAGTCCGTTTTTTTGAATTTTTTGTAAGGGTCCAGCCTTACGAAATTTTAGCAAAATTTTTTTTTCGTAAACGATGCATTTTCTTCCATTTTTAGGTTGTGTCGGGACTCCTGATGACATTTTGAGACATTTTATACAACTACAGCACAAGAAATGTTCTGCTGAAGCAAGTCCGTTTTTTTGAATTTTTTGTAAGGGTCCCGCCTTTCGAAATTTTAGCAAAAAATGTTTTCCGTAAACTATGCAATTTTTTCTATTTTTAGGTTGTGTCGGGACACCTGATGACGTTTTGAGACATTTTATACAACTACAGCACCACAAATGTGCTGCTGAAGCAAGTCCGTTTTTTTGAATTTTTTGTTAGGGTCCCGCCTTACGAAATTTTAACAAAAAATGTTTTCCGTAAACTATGCATTTTTTTCTATTTTTAGGTTGTGTCGGGACACCTGATGACATTTTGAGACATTTTATACAACTACAGCAGCAGAAATGTGCTGCTGAAGCAAGTCCGTTTTTTTGAATTTTTTGTAAGGGTCCCGCCTTACGAAATTTTAGCAAAATTTTTTTTCGTAAACGATGCATTTTATTCTATTTTTAGGTTGTGTCGAGACTCCTGATGACGTTTTGAAACATTTTATACAACTACAGCAGCAGAAATGTGCTGCTGAAGCAAGTCCGTTTTTTTGAATTTTTTGTAAGGGTCCCGCCTTACGAAATTTTTGCAAAAATTTTTTTTCGTAAACGATGCATTTTCTTCTATTTTTAGGTTGTGTCGGGACACCTGATGACGTTTTGAGACATTTTATACAACTACAGCAGCAGAAATGTGCTGCTGAAGCAAGTCCGTTTTTTTGAATTTTTTGTAAGGGTCCCGCCTTACGAAATTTTAGCAAATTTTTTTTTTCGTAAACGATGCATTTTCTTCTATTTTTAGGTTGTGTCGGGACTCCTGATGACATTTTGAGACATTTTATACAACTACAGCAGCAGAAATGTGCTGCTGAAGCAAGTCCGTTTTTTTGAATTTTTTGTAAGGGTCCCGCCTTACGAAATTTTAGCAAAAAATGTTTTCCGTAAACTATGCATTTTTTTCTATTTTTAGGTTGTGTCGGGACACCTGATGACGTTTTGAGACATTTTATACAACTACAGCACCAGAAATGTGCTGCTGAAGCAAGTCCGTTTTTTTGAATTTTTTGTAAGGGTCCCGCCTTACGAAATTTTTGCAAAATTTTTTTTTCGTAAACGATGCATTTTCTTCCAATTTTAGGTTGTGTCGGGACTCCTGATGACATTTTGAGAC
Organism: Nerophis lumbriciformis; assembly: GCF_033978685.3. Taxonomy (NCBI): domain Eukaryota; kingdom Metazoa; phylum Chordata; class Actinopteri; order Syngnathiformes; family Syngnathidae; genus Nerophis; species Nerophis lumbriciformis. Next base: position 25,356,116 of record NC_084584.2, on the reverse strand, counting down.
ATTTTATACAACTACAGCACAAGAAATGTGCTGCTGAAGCAAGTCCGTTTTTTTGACTTTTTTGTAAGGGTCTCCCGCCTTACGAAATTTTAGCAAAATTTTTTTTCGTAAACGATGCATTTTTTTCTATTTTTAGGTTGTGTCGGGACACCTGATGACGTTTTGAGACATTTTATACAACTACAGCAGCAGAAATGTGCTGCTGAAGCAAGTCCGTTTTTTTGAATTTTTTGTAAGGGTCCCGCCTTACGAAATTTTAGCAAATTTTTTTTTTCGTAAACGATGCATTTTATTCTATTTTTAGGTTGTGTCGGGACACCTGATGACGTTTTGAGACATTTTATACAACTACAGCACCAGAAATGTGCTGCTGAAGCAAGTCCGTTTTTTTGAATTTTTTGTAAGGGTCCCGCCTTACGAAATTTTAGCAAAAATTTTTTTCGTAAACGATGCATTTTATTCTATTTTAAGGTTATGTCGGGACTCCTGATGACGTTTTGAGACATTTTATACAACTACAGCACCAGAAATGTGCTGCTGAAGCAAGTCCGTTTTTTTGAATTTTTTGTAAGGGTCCCGCCTTACAAAATTTTAGCAAAATATTTTTTCCGTAAACTATGCATTTTCTTCTATCTTTAGGTTGTGTCGGGACACCTGATGACATTTTGAAACATTTTATACAACTACAGCAGCAGAAATGTGCTGCTGAAGCAAGTCCGTTTTTTTGAATTTTTTGTAAGGGTCCCGCCTTACGAAATTTTAGCAAAATTTTTTTTCGTAAACGATGCATTTTCTTCCAATTTTAGGTTGTGTCGGGACTCCTGATGACGTTTTGAGACATTTTATACAACTACAGCACCAGAAATGTGCTGCTGAAGCAAGTCCGTTTTTTTGAATTTTTTGTAAGGGTCCCGCCTTACGAAATTTTTGCAAAAATTTTTTTTCGTAAACGATGCATTTTCTTCTATTTTTAGGTTGTGTCGGGACACCTGATGACGTTTTGAGACATTTTATACAACTACAGCAGCAGAAATGTGCTGCTGAAGCAAGTCCGTTTTTTTGAATTTTTTCTTAGGGTCCCGCCTTACGAAATTTTAGCAAAAAATGTTTTTTCGTAAACGATGCATTTTATTCTATTTTTAGGTTGTGTCGGGACTCCTGATGACGTTTTGAAACATTTTATACAACTACAGCATCAGAAATGTGCTGCTGAAGCAAGTCCGTTTTTTTGAATTTTTTGTAAGGGTCCCGCTTTACGAAATTTTAGCAAATTTTTTTTTTCGTAAACGATGCATTTTATTCTATTTTTAGGTTGTGTCGGGACACCTGATGACGTTTTGAGACATTTTATACAACTACAGCACCAGAAATGTGCTGCTGAAGCAAGTCCGTTTTTTTGAATTTTTTGTAAGGGTCCCGCCTTACAAAATTTTAGCAAAATATTTTTTCCGTAAACTATGCATTTTATTCTATCTTTAGGTTGTGTCGGGACACCTGATGACATTTTGAAACATTTTATACAATTACAGCAGCAGAAATGTGCTGCTGAAGCAAGTCCGTTTTTTTGAATTTTTTGTAAGGGTCCCGCCTTACGAAATTTTAGCAAAATTTTTTTTCGTAAACGATGCATTTTATTCTATTTTTAGGTTGTGTCGGGACTCCTGATGACGTTTTGAAACATTTTATACAACTACAGCATCAGAAATGTGCTGCTGAAGCAAGTCCGTTTTTTTGAATTTTTTGTAAGGGTCCCGCCTTACGAAATTTTAGCAAATTTTTTTTTTCGTAAACGATGCATTTTCTTCTATTTTTAGGTTGTGTCGGGACTCCTGATGACATTTTGAGACATTTTATACAACTACAGCACCTGAAATGTGCTGCTGAAGCAAGTCCGTTTTTTTGAATTTTTTGTAAGGGTCCCGCCTTACGAAATTTTAGCAAAATTTTTTTTCCGTAAACGATGCATTTTCTTCTATTTTTAGGTTGTGTCGGGACACCTGATGACGTTTTGAGACATTTTATACAACTACAGCAGCAGAAATGTGCTGCTGAAGCAAGTCCGTTTTTTTGAATTTTTTGTAAGGGTCTCGCCTTACGAAATTTTAGCAAAAAATGTTATCCGTAAACTATGCATTTTTTTCTATTTTTAGGTTGTGTCGGGACACCTGATGACGTTTTGAGACATTTTATACAACTACAGCACCAGAAATGTGCTGCTGAAGCAAGTCCGTTTTTTTGAATTTTTTGTAAGGGTCTCGCCTTACGAAATTTTAGCAAAAAATGTTTTCCGTAAACTATGCATTTTTTTCTTTTTTTAGGTTGTGTCGGGACACCTGATGACGTTTTGAGACATTTTATACAACTACAGCACCAGAAATGTGCTGCTGAAGCAAGTCCGTTTTTTTGAATTTTTTGTAAGGGTCCCGCCTTACGAAATTTTAGCAAAATTTTTTTTCGTAAACGATGCATTTTATTCTATTTTTAGGTTGTGTCGGGACTCCTGATGACGTTTTGAAACATTTTATACAACTACAGCAGCAGAAATGTGCTGCTGAAGCAAGTCCGTTTTTTTGAATTTTTTGTAAGGGTCCCGCCTTACGAAATTTTAGCAAAAATTTTTTTTCGTAAACGATGCATTTTATTCTATTTTTAGGTTGTGTCGAGACTCCTGATGACGTTTTGAAACATTTTATACAACTACAGCAGCAGAAATGTGCTGCTGAAGCAAGTCCGTTTTTTTGAATTTTTTGTAAGGGTCCCGCCTTACGAAATTTTAGCAAAAATTTTTTTTCGTAAACGATGCATTTTCTTCTATTTTTAGGTTGTGTCGGGACACCTGATGACGTTTTGAGACATTTTATACAACTATAGCACCTGAAATGTGCTGCTGAAGCAAGTCCGTTTTTTTGAATTTTTTGTAAGGGTCCCGCCTTACGAAATTTTAGAAAAAAAATTTTTCCGTAAACGATGCATTTTCTTCTATTTTTAGGTTGTGTCGGGACACCTGATGACGTTTTGAGACATTTTATACAACTACAGCAGCAGAAATGTGCTGCTGAAGCAAGTCCTTTTTTTTGAATTTTTTGTAAGGGTCCCGCCTTACGAAATTTTAGCAAAAAATGTTTTCCGTAAACTATGCATTTTTTTCTATTTTTAGGTTGTGTCGGGACACCTGATGACGTTTTGAGACATTTTATACAACTACAGCACCAGAAATGTGCTGCTGAAGCAAGTCCGTTTTTTTGAATTTTTTGTAAGGGTCCCGCCTTACGAAATTTTTGCAAATTTTTTTTTTCGTAAACGATGCATTTTCTTCCAATTTTAGGTTGTGTCGGGACTCCTGATGACATTTTGAGACATTTTATACAACTACAGCAGCAGAAATGTGCTGCTGAAGCAAGTCCGTTTTTTTGAATTTTTTGTAAGGGTCCCGCCTTACGAAATTTTTGCAAATTTTTTTTTTCGTAAACGATGCATTTTATTCTATTTTTAGGTTGTGTCGGGACTCCTGATGACATTTTGAGACATTTTATACAACTACAGCAGCAGAAATGTGCTGCTGAAGCAAGTCCGTTTTTTTGACTTTTTTGTAAGGGTCCCGCCTTACGAAATTTTAGCAAAAATTTTTTTTCGTAAACGATGCATTTTATTCTATTTTTAGGTTGTGTCGGGACTCCTGATGACGTTTTGAGACATTTTATACAACTACAGCATCAGAAATGTGCTGCTGAAGCAAGTCCGTTTTTTTGAATTTTTTGTAAGGGTCCCGCCTTACGAAATTTTTGCAAATTTTTTTTTTCGTAAACGATGCATTTTATTCTATTTTTAGGTTGTGTCGGGACTCCTGATGACATTTTGAGACATTTTATACAACTACAGCAGCAGAAATGTGCTGCTGAAGCAAGTCCGTTTTTTTGAATTTTTTGTAAGGGTCCCGCCTTACGAAATTTTAGCAAAATTTTTTTTCGTAAACGATGCATTTTATTCTATTTTTAGGTTATGTCGGGACTCCTGATGACGTTTTGAGACATTTTATACAACTACAGCACCAGAAATGTGCTGCTGAAGCAAGTCCGTTTTTTTGAATTTTTTGTAAGGGTCCCGCCTTACGAAATTTTTGCAAATTTTTTTTTTCGTAAACGATGCATTTTCTTCTATTTTTAGGTTGTGTCGGGACACCTGATGACGTTTTGAGACATTTTATACAACTACAGCATCAGAAATGTGCTGCTGAAGCAAGTCCGTTTTTTTGAATTTTTTCTTAGGGTCCCGCCTTACGAAATTTTAGCAAAAAATGTTTTTTCGTAAACGATGCATTTTATTCTATTTTTAGGTTGTGTCGGGACTCCTGATGACGTTTTGAGACATTTTATACAACTACAGCATCAGAAATGTGCTGCTGAAGCAAGTCCGTTTTTTTGAATTTTTTGTAAGGGTCCCGCCTTACGAAATTTTAGCAAATTTTTTTTTTCGTAAACGATGCATTTTATTCTATTTTTAGGTTGTGTCGGGACACCTGATGACGTTTTGAGACATTTTATACAACTACAGCACCAGAAATGTGCTGCTGAAGCAAGTCCGTTTTTTTGAATTTTTTGTAAGGGTCCCGCCTTACGAAATTTTAGCAAAAATTTTTTTCGTAAACGATGCATTTTATTCTATTTTAAGGTTATGTCGGGACTCCTGATGACGTTTTGAGACATTTTATACAACTACAGCACCAGAAATGTGCTGCTGAAGCAAGTCCGTTTTTTTGAATTTTTTGTAAGGGTCCCGCCTTACAAAATTTTAGCAAAATATTTTTTCCGTAAACTATGCATTTTCTTCTATCTTTAGGTTGTGTCGGGACACCTGATGACATTTTGAAACATTTTATACAACTACAGCAGCAGAAATGTGCTGCTGAAGCAAGTCCGTTTTTTTGAATTTTTTGTAAGGGTCCCGCCTTACGAAATTTTAGCAAAATTTTTTTTCGTAAACGATGCATTTTATTCTATTTTTAGGTTGTGTCGGGACTCCTGATGACGTTTTGAAACATTTTATACAACTACAGCATCAGAAATGTGCTGCTGAAGCAAGTCCGTTTTTTTGAATTTTTTGTAAGGGTCCCGCCTTACGAAATTTTAGCAAATTTTTTTTTTCGTAAACGATGCATTTTCTTCTATTTTTAGGTTGTGTCGGGACTCCTGATGACATTTTGAGACATTTTATACAACTACAGCACCTGAAATGTGCTGCTGAAGCAAGTCCGTTTTTTTGAATTTTTTGTAAGGGTCCCGCCTTACGAAATTTTAGCAAAATTTTTTTTCCGTAAACGATGCATTTTCTTCTATTTTTAGGTTGTGTGGGGACACCTGATGACGTTTTGAGACATTTTATACAACTACAGCAGCAGAAATGTGCTGCTGAAGCAAGTCCGTTTTTTTGAATTTTTTGTAAGGGTCCCGCCTTACGAAATTTTAGCAAAAAATGTTGTCCGTAAACTATGCATTTTTTTCTATTTTTAGGTTGTGTCGGGACACCTGATGACGTTTTGAGACATTTTATACAACTACAGCACCAGAAATGTGCTGCTGAAGCAAGTCCGTTTTTTTGAATTTTTTGTAAGGGTCCCGCCTTACGAAATTTTAGCAAAATTTTTTTTTCGTAAACGATGCATTTTCTTCCAATTTTAGGTTGTGTCGGGACTCCTGATGACATTTTGAGACATTTTATACAACTACAGCAGCAGAAATGTGCTGCTGAAGCAAGTCCGTTTTTTAGAATTTTTTGTAAGGGTCCCGCCTTACGAAATTTTAGCAAAATTTTTTTTCGTAAACGATGCATTTTATTCTATTTTTAGGTTGTGTCGAGACTCCTGATGACGTTTTGAAACATTTTATACAACTACAGCAGCAGAAATGTGCTGCTGAAGCAAGTCCGTTTTTTTGAATTTTTTGTAAGGGTCCCGCCTTACGAAATTTTAGCAAAAATTTTTTTTCGTAAACGATGCATTTTATTCTATTTTTAGGTTGTGTCGAGACTCCTGATGACGTTTTGAAACATTTTATACAACTACAGCAGCAGAAATGTGCTGCTGAAGCAAGTCCGTTTTTTTGAATTTTTTGTAAGGGTCCCGCCTTACGAAATTTTAGCAAAATTTTTTTTTCGTAAACGATGCATTTTCTTCTATTTTTAGGTTGTGTCGGGACACCTGATGACGTTTTGAGACATTTTATACAACTACAGCACAAGAAATGTGCTGCTGAAGCAAGTCCGTTTTTTTGAATTTTTTGTAAGGGTCCCGCCTTACGAAATTTTAGCAAAAAATGTTTTCCGTAAATTATGCATTTTTTTCTATTTTTAGGTTGTGTCGGGACACCTGATGACGTTTTGAGACATTTTATACAACTACAGCACCAGAAATGTGCTGCTGAAGCAAGTCCGTTTTTTTGAATTTTTTGTAAGGGTCCCGCCTTACGAAATTTTAGCAAAATTTTTTTTTTGTAAACGATGCATTTTCTTCCAATTTTAGGTTGTGTCGGGACTCCTGATGACATTTTGAGACATTTTATACAACTACAGCACAAGAAATGTGCTGCTGAAGCAAGTCCGTTTTTTTGACTTTTTTGTAAGGGTCCCGCCTTACGAAATTTTAGCAAAATTTTTTTTCGTAAACGATGCATTTTATTCTATTTTTAGGTTGTGTCGAGACTCCTGATGACGTTTTGAAACATTTTATACAACTACAGCAGCAGAAATGTGCTGCTGAAGCAAGTCCGTTTTTTTGAATTTTTTGTAAGGGTCCCGCCTTACGAAATTTTAGCAAAATTGTTTTTTCGTAAACGATGCATTTTTTTCTATTTTTATGTTGTGTCGGGACACCTGATGACGTTTTGAGACATTTTATACAACTACAGCACCAGAAATGTGCTGCTGAAGCAAGTCCGTTTTTTTGAATTTTTTGTAAGGGTCCCGCCTTACGAAATTTTAGCAAAATTTTTTTTTCGTAAACGATGCATTTTCTTCCAATTTTAGGTTGTGTCGGGACTCCTGATGACATTTTGAGACATTTTATACAACTACAGCACAAGAAATGTGCTGCTGAAGCAAGTCCGTTTTTTTGACTTTTTTGTAAGGGTCCCGCCTTACGAAATTTTAGCAAAAAATGTTTTCCGTAAACTATGCATTTTTTTCTATTTTTAGGTTGTGTCGGGACACCTGATGATGTTTTGAGACATTTTATACAACTACAGCACCAGAAATGTGCTGCTGAAGCAAGTCCGTTTTTTTGAATTTTTTGTAAGGGTCCCGCCTTACGAAATTTTAGTAAAATTTTTTTTTCGTAAACGATGCATTTTCTTCCAATTTTAGGTTGTGTCGGGACTCCTGATGACATTTTGAGACATTTTATACAACTACAGCACAAGAAATGTGCTGCTGAAGCAAGTCCGTTTTTTTGACTTTTTTGTAAGGGTCCCGCCTTACGAAATTTTAGCAAAATTTTTTTTCGTAAACGATGCATTTTATTCTATTTTTAGGTTGTGTCGAGACTCCTGATGACGTTTTGAAACATTTTATACAACTACAGCAGCAGAAATGTGCTGCTGAAGCAAGTCCGTTTTTTTGAATTTTTTGTAAGGGTCCCGCCTTACGAAATTTTAGCAAAAATTTTTTTTCGTAAACGATGCATTTTATTCTATTTTTAGGTTGTGTCGAGACTCCTGATGACGTTTTGAAACATTTTATACAACTACAGCAGCAGAAATGTGCTGCTGAAGCAAGTCCGTTTTTTTGAATTTTTTGTAAGGGTCCCGCCTTACGAAATTTTAGCAAAAATTTTTTTTCGTAAACGATGCATTTTCTTCTATTTTTAGGTTGTGTCGGGACACCTGATGACGTTCTGAGACATTTTATACAACTACAGCAGCAGAAATGTGCTGCTGAAGCAAGTCCGTTTTTTTGAATTTTTTGTAAGGGTCCCGCCTTACGAAATTTTTGCAAAAATTTTTTTTCGTAAACGATGCATTTTCTTCTATTTTTAGGTTGTGTCGGGACACCTGATGACGTTTTGAGACATTTTATACAACTACAGCAGCAGAAATGTGCTGCTGAAGCAAGTCCGTTTTTTTGAATTTTTTGTAAGGGTCCCGCCTTACGAAATTTTAGCAAATTTTTTTTTTCGTAAACGATGCATTTTCTTCTATTTTTAGGTTGTGTCGGGACTCCTGATGACATTTTGAGACATTTTATACAACTACAGCAGCAGAAATGTGCTGCTGAAGCAAGTCCGTTTTTTTGAATTTTTTGTAAGGGTCCCGCCTTACGAAATTTTAGCAAAAAATGTTTTCCGTAAACTATGCATTTTTTTCTATTTTTAGGTTGTGTCGGGACACCTGATGACGTTTTGAGACATTTTATACAACTACAGCACCAGAAATGTGCTGCTGAAGCAAGTCCGTTTTTTTGAATTTTTTGTAAGGGTCCCGCCTTACGAAATTTTAGCAAAATTTTTTTTTCGTAAACGATGCATTTTCTTCCAATTTTAGGTTGTGTCGGGACTCCTGATGACATTTTGAGACATTTTATACAACTACAGCACAAGAAATGTGCTGCTGAAGCAAGTCCGTTTTTTTGACTTTTTTGTAAGGGTCCCGCCTTACGAAATTTTAGCAAAAATTTTTTTCGTAAACGATGCATTTTATTCTATTTTTAGGTTGTGTCGAGACTCCTGATGACGTTTTGAAACATTTTATACAACTACAGCAGCAGAAATGTGCTGCTGAAGCAAGTCCGTTTTTTTGAATTTTTTGTAAGGGTCCCGCCTTACGAAATTTTAGCAAAATTGTTTTTTCGTAAACGATGCATTTTTTTCTATTTTTAGGTTGTGTCGGGACACCTGATGACGTTTTGAGACATTTTATACAACTACAGCACCAGAAATGTGCTGCTGAAGCAAGTCCGTTTTTTTGAATTTTTTGTAAGGGTCCCGCCTTACGAAATTTTAGCAAAAAATGTTTTCCGTAAACTATGCATTTTTTTCTATTTTTAGGTTGTGTCGGGACACCTGATGACGTTTTGAGACATTTTATACAACTACAGCACCAGAAATGTGCTGCTGAAGCAAGTCCGTTTTTTTGAATTTTTTGTAAGGGTCCCGCCTTACGAAATTTTAGCAAATTTTTTTTTTCGTAAACGATGCATTTTATTCTATTTTTAGGTTGTGTCGGGACTCCTGATGACGTTTTGAAACATTTTATACAACTACAGCATCAGAAATGTGCTGCTGAAGCAAGTCCGTTTTTTTGAATTTTTTGTAAGGGTCCCGCCTTACGAAATTTTAGCAAATTTTTTTTTTCGTAAACGATGCATTTTCTTCCAATTTTAGGTTGTTTCGGGACTCCTGATGACGTTTTGAGACATTTTATACAACTACAGCACCAGAAATGTGCTGCTGAAGCAAGTCCGTTTTTTTGAATTTTTTGTAAGGGTCCCGCCTTACGAAATTATTGCAAAATTTTTTTTTCGTAAACGATGCATTTTCTTCTATTTTTAGGTTGTGTCGGGACACCTGATGACGTTTTGAGACATTTTATACAACTACAGCAGCAGAAATGTGCTGCTGAAGCAAGTCCGTTTTTTTGAATTTTTTCTTAGGGTCCCGCCTTACGAAATTTTAGCAAAAAATGTTTTTTCGTAAACGATGCATTTTATTCTATTTTTAGGTTGTGTCGGGACTCCTGATGACGTTTTGAAACATTTTATACAACTACAGCATCAGAAATGTGCTGCTGAAGCAAGTCCGTTTTTTTGAATTTTTTGTAAGGGTCCCGCCTTACGAAATTTTAGCAAATTTTTTTTTTCGTAAACGATGCATTTTATTCTATTTTTAGGTTGTGTCGGGACACCTGATGACGTTTTGAGACATTTTATACAACTACAGCAGCAGAAATGTGCTGCTGAAGCAAGTCCGTTTTTTTGAATTTTTTGTAAGGGTCCCGCCTTATGAAATTTTAGCAAAATTTTTTTTCGTAAACGATGCATTTTATTCTATTTTAAGGTTATGTCGGGACTCCTGATGACGTTTTGAGACATTTTATACAACTACAGCACCAGAAATGTGCTGCTGAAGCAAGTCCGTTTTTTTGAATTTTTTGTAAGGGTCCCGCCTTACAAAATTTTAGCAAAATATTTTTTCCGTAAACTATGCATTTTCTTCTATCTTTAGGTTGTGTCGGGACACCTGATGACATTTTGAAACATTTTATACAACTACAGCAGCAGAAATGTGCTGCTGAAGCAAGTCCGTTTTTTTGAATTTTTTGTAAGGGTCCTGCCTTACGAAATTTTAGCAAAATTTTTTTTCGTAAACGATGCATTTTATTCTATTTTTAGGTTGTGTCGGGACTCCTGATGACGTTTTGAAACATTTTATACAACTACAGCATCAGAAATGTGCTGCTGAAGCAAGTCCGTTTTTTTGAATTTTTTGTAAGGGTCCCGCCTTACGAAATTTTAGCAAATTTTTTTTTTCGTAAACGATGCATTTTCTTCTATTTTTAGGTTGTGTCGGGACTCCTGATGACATTTTGAGACATTTTATACAACTACAGCACCTGAAATGTGCTGCTGAAGCAAGTCCGTTTTTTTGAATTTTTTGTAAGGGTCCCGCCTTACGAAATTTTAGCAAAATTTTTTTTCCGTAAACGATGCATTTTCTTCTATTTTTAGGTTGTGTCGGGACACCTGATGACGTTTTGAGACATTTTATACAACTACAGCAGCAGAAATGTGCTGCTGAAGCAAGTCCGTTTTTTTGAATTTTTTGTAAGGGTCCCGCCTTACGAAATTTTAGCAAAAAATGTTTTCCGTAAACTATGCATTTTTTTCTATTTTTAGGTTGTGTCGGGACACCTGATGACGTTTTGAGACATTTTATACAACTACAGCACCAGAAATGTGCTGCTGAAGCAAGTCCGTTTTTTTGACTTTTTTGTAAGGGTCCCGCCTTACGAAATTTTAGCAAAATTTTTTTTCGTAAACGATGCATTTTATTCTATTTTTAGGTTGTGTCGAGACTCCTGATGACGTTTTGAAACATTTTATACAACTACAGCAGCAGAAATGTGCTGCTGAAGCAAGTCCGTTTTTTTGAATTTTTTGTAAGGGTCCCGCCTTACGAAATTTTAGCAAAATTGTTTTTTCGTAAACGATGCATTTTTTTCTATTTTTAGGTTGTGTCGGGACACCTGATGACGTTTTGAGACATTTTATACAACTACAGCACCACAAATGTGATGCTGAAGCAAGTCCGTTTTTTTGAATTTTTTGTAAGGGTCCCGCCTTACGAAATTTTAGCAAAAATTTTTTTTCGTAAACGATGCATTTTATTCTATTTTTAGGTTGTGTCGGGACTCCTGATGACGTTTTGAAACATTTTATACAACTACAGCATCAGAAATGTGCTGCTGAAGCAAGTCCGTTTTTTTGAATTTTTTGTAAGGGTCCCGCCTTACGAAATTTTTGCAAATTTTTTTTTTCGTAAACGATGCATTTTATTCTATTTTTAGGTTGTGTCGGGACACCTGATGACGTTTTGAGACATTTTATACAACTACAGCAGCAGAAATGTGCTGCTGAAGCAAGTCCGTTTTTTTGAATTTTTTCTTAGGGTCCCGCCTTACGAAATTTTAGCAAAAAATGTTTTTTCGTAAACGATGCATTTTATTCTATTTTTAGGTTGTGTCGGGACTCCTGATGACGTTTTGAAACATTTTATACAACTACAGCATCAGAAATGTGCTGCTGAAGCAAGTCCGTTTTTTTGAATTTTTTGTAAGGGTCCCGCCTTACGAAATTTTAGCAAATTTTTTTTTTCGTAAACGATGCATTTTATTCTATTTTTAGGTTGTGTCGGGACACCTGATGACGTTTTGAGACATTTTATACAACTACAGCAGCAGAAATGTGCTGCTGAAGCAAGTCCGTTTTTTTGAATTTTTTGTAAGGGTCCCGCCTTACAAAATTTTAGCAAAATATTTTTTCCGTAAACTATGCATTTTCTTCTATCTTTAGGTTGTGTCGGGACACCTGATGACATTTTGAAACATTTTATACAACTACAGCAGCAGAAATGTGCTGCTGAAGCAAGTCCGTTTTTTTGAATTTTTTGTAAGGGTCCCGCCTTACGAAATTTTAGCAAAATTTTTTTTCGTAAACGATGCATTTTATTCTATTTTTAGGTTGTGTCGGGACTCCTGATGACGTTTTGAAACATTTTATACAACTACAGCATCAGAAATGTGCTGCTGAAGCAAGTCCGTTTTTTTGAATTTTTTGTAAGGGTCCCGCCTTACGAAATTGTAGCAAAATTTTTTTTTCGTAAACGATGCATTTTCTTCTATTTTTAGGTTGTGTCGGGACTCCTGATGACATTTTGAGACATTTTATACAACTACAGCAGCAGAAATGTGCTGCTGAAGCAAGTCCGTTTTTTTGAATTTTTTGTAAGGGTCCCGCCTTACAAATTTTTAGCAAAATATTTTTTCCGTAAACTATGCATTTTCTTCTGTTTTTAGGTTGTGTCGGGACACCTGATGACGTTTTGAGACATTTTATACAACTACAGCAGCAGAAATGTGCTGCTGAAGCAAGTCCGTTTTTTTGAATTTTTTGTAAGGGTACCGCCTTACGAAATTTTAGCAAAAAACGTTTTCCGTAAACTATGCATTTTTTTCTATTTTTAGGTTGTGTCGGGACACCTGATGACGTTTTGAGACATTTTATACAACTACAGCAGCAGAAATGTGCTGCTGAAGCAAGTCCGTTTTTTTGAATTTTTTGTAAGGGTCCCCGCCTTACGAAATTTTAGCAAAATTTTCTTTCGTAAACGATGCATTTTATTCTATTTTTAGGTTGTGTCGGGACACCTGATGACGTTTTGAGACCTTTTATACAACTACAGCACCTGAAATGTGCTGCTGAAGCAAGTCCGTTTTTTTGAATTTTTTGTAAGGGTCCCGCCTTACGAAATTTTAGCAAAAATTTTTTTTCGTAAACGATGCATTTTCTTCTATTTTTAGGTTGTGTCGGGACTCCTGATGACGTTTTGAGACATTTTATACAACTACAGCAGCAAAAATGTGCTGCTGAAGCAAGTCCGTTTTTTTGAATTTTTTGTAAGGGTCCCGCCTTACGAAATTTTAGCAAACTTTTTTTTTTCGTAAACGATGCATTTTCTTCTGTTTTTAGGTTGTGTCGGGACACCTGATGACGTTTTGAGACATTTTATACAACTACAGCACCAGAATTGTGCTGCTGAAGCAAGTCCGTTTTTTTGATTTTTTTGTAAGGGTCCCGCCTTACGAAATTTTAGCAAAATTTTTTTTCGTAAACGATGCATTTTATTCTATTTTTAGGTTGTGTCGGGACTCCTGATGACGTTTTGAAACATTTTATACAACTACAGCACCAGAAATGTGCTGCTGAAGCAAGTCCGTTTTTTTGAATTTTTTGTAAGGGTCCCGCCTTACGAAATTTTAGCAAAAAATTTTTTTCGTAGACGATGCATTTTCTTCTATTTTTAGGTTGTGTCGGGACACCTGATGACGTTTTGAGACATTTTATACAACTACAGCAGCAAAAATGTGCTGCTGAAGCAAGTCCGTTTTTTTGAATTTTTTGTAAGGGTCCCGCCTTACGAAATTTTAGCAAAAAACGTTTTCCGTAAACTATGCATTTTTTTCTATTTTTAGGTTGTGTCGGGACACCTGATGACGTTTTGAGACATTTTATACAACTACAGCAGCAGAAATGTGCTGCTGAAGCAAGTCCGTTTTTTTGAATTTTTTGTAAGGGTCCCGCCTTACGAAATTTTAGCAAAAAATGTTTTCCGTAAACTATGCATTTTTTTCTATTTTTAGGTTGTGTCGGGACACCTGATGACGTTTTGAGACATTTTATACAACTACAGCACCAGAAATGTGCTGCTGAAGCAAGTCCGTTTTTTTGAATTTTTTGTAAGGGTCCCGCCTTACGAAATTTTAGCAAAATTTTTTTTTCGTAAACGATGCATTTTCTTCTATTTTTAGGTTGTGTCGGGACACCTGATGACGTTTTGAGACATTTTATACAACTACAGCAGCAGAAATGTGCTGCTGAAGCAAGTCCGTTTTTTTGAATTTTTTGTAAGGGTCCCGCCTTACGAAATTTTAGCAAAAAATGTTTTCCGTAAAATATGCATTTTTTTCTATTTTTAGGTTGTGTCGGGACACCTGATGACGTTTTGAGACATTTTATACAACTACAGCACCAGAAATGTGCTGCTGAAGCAAGTCCGTTTTTTTGAATTTTTTGTAAGGGTCCCGCCTTACGAAATTTTAGCAAAATTTTTTTTCCGTAAACTATGCATTTTTTTCTATTTTTAGGTTGTGTCGGGACACCTGATGACGTTTTGAGACATTTTATACAACTACAGCACCAGAAATGTGCTGCTGAAGCAAGTCCGTTTTTTTGAATTTTTTGTAAGGGTCCCGCCTTACGAAATTTTAGCAAATTTTTTTTTTCGTAAACGATGCATTTTCTTCTATTTTTAGGTTGTGTCGGGACTCCTGATGACATTTTGAGACATTTTATACAACTACAGCACCTGAAATGTGCTACTGAAGCAAGTCCGTTTTTTTGAATTTTTTGTAAGGGTCCCGCCTTACGAAATTTTAGCAAAAAATGTTTTCCGTAAACTATGCATTTTTTTCTATTTTTAGGTTGTGTCGGGACTCCTGTTGACATTTTGAGACATTTTATACAACTACAGCAGCAGAAATGTGCTGCTGAAGCAAGTCCGTTTTTTTGAATTTTTTGTAAGGGTCCCGCCTTACGAAATTTTAGCAAAAAATGTTTTCCGTAAACTATGCATTTTTTTCTATTTTTAGGTTGTGTCGGGACTCCTGATGACATTTTGAGACAATTTATACAACTACAGCACCAGAAATGTGCTGCTGAAGCAAGTCCGTTTTTTTGAATTTTTTGTAAGGGTCCCGCCTTACGAAATTTTAGCAAATTTTTTTTTTCGTAAACGATGCATTTTCTTCTATTTTTAGGTTGTGTCGGGACACCTGATGACGTTTTGAGACATTTTATACAACTACAGCACCTGAAATGTGCTGCTGAAGCAAGTCCGTTTTTTTGAATTTTTTGTAAGGGTCCCGCCTTACGAAATTTTAGCAAAATTTTTTTTTCGTAAACGATGCATTTTCTTCTATTTTTAGGTTGTGTCGGGACACCTGATGACGTTTTGAGACATTTTATACAACTACAGCAGCAGAAATGTGCTGCTGAAGCAAGTCCGTTTTTTTGAATTTTTTGTTAGGGTCCCGCCTTACGAAATTTTAGCAAAAAATGTTTTCCGTAAACTATGCATTTTTTTCTATTTTTAGGTTGTGTCGGGACACCTGATGACGTTTTGAGACATTTTATACAACTACAGCACCAGAAATGTGCTGCTGAAGCAAGTCCGTTTTTTTGAATTTTTTGTAAGGGTCCCGCCTTACGAAATTTTAGCAAAATTTTTTTTTCGTAAACGATGCATTTTCTTCCAATTTTAGGTTGTCGGGACTCCTGATGACATTTTGAGACATTTTATACAACTACAGCACAAGAAATGTGCTGCTGAAGCAAGTCCGTTTTTTTGACTTTTTTGTAAGGGTCCCGCCTTACGAAATTTTAGCAAAATTTTTTTTCGTAAACGATGCATTTTATTCTATTTTTAGGTTGTGTCGAGACTCCTGATGACGTTTTGAAACATTTTATACAACTACAGCAGCAGAAATGTGCTGCTGAAGCAAGTCCGTTTTTTTGAATTTTTTGTAAGGGTCCCGCCTTACGAAATTTTAGCAAAAAATTTTTTTCGTAGACGATGCATTTTCTTCTATTTTTAGGTTGTGTCGGGACACCTGATGACGTTTTGAGACATTTTATACAACTACAGCAGCAAAAATGTGCTGCTGAAGCAAGTCCGTTTTTTTGAATTTTTTGTAAGGGTCCCGCCTTACGAAATTTTAGCAAAATTTTTTTTCGTAAACGATGCATTTTATTCTATTTTTAGGTTGTGTCGGGACTCCTGATGACGTTTTGAAACATTTTATACAACTACAGCAGCAGAAATGTGCTGCTGAAGCAAGTCCGTTTTTTTGAATTTTTTGTAAGGGTCCCGCCTTACGAAATTTTAGCAAAAAATTTTTTTCGTAGACGATGCATTTTCTTCTATTTTTAGGTTGTGTCGGGACACCTGATGACGTTTTGAGACATTTTATACAACTACAGCAGCAAAAATGTGCTGCTGAAGCAAGTCCGTTTTTTTGAATTTTTTGTAAGGGTCCCGCCTTACGAAATTTTAGCAAAAAACGTTTTCCGTAAACTATGCATTTTTTTCTATTTTTAGGTTGTGTCGGGACACCTGATGACGTTTTGAGACATTTTATACAACTACAGCACCAGAAATGTGCTGCTGAAGCAAGTCCGTTTTTTTGAATTTTTTGTAAGGGTCCCGCCTTACGAAATTTTAGCAAAATTTTTTTTTCGTAAACGATGCATTTTCTTCTATTTTTAGGTTGTGTCGGGACACCTGATGACGTTTTGAGACATTTTATACAACTACAGCAGCAGAAATGTGCTGCTGAAGCAAGTCCGTTTTTTTGAATTTTTTGTAAGGGTCCCGCCTTACGAAATTTTAGCAAAAAATGTTTTCCGTAAACTATGCATTTTTTTCTATTTTTAGGTTGTGTCGGGACTCCTGTTGACATTTTGAGACATTTTATACAACTACAGCACCTGAAATGTGCTGCTGAAGCAAGTCCGTTTTTTTGAATTTTTTGTAAGGGTCCCGCCTTACGAAATTTTAGCAAAAAATGTTTTCCGTAAACTATGCATTTTTTTCTATTTTTAGGTTGTGTCGGGACTCCTGTTGACATTTTGAGACATTTTATACAACTACAGCAGCAGAAATGTGCTGCTGAAGCAAGTCCGTTTTTTTGAATTTTTTGTAAGGGTCCCGCCTTACGAAATTTTAGCAAAAAATGTTTTCCGTAAACTATGCATTTTTTTCTATTTTTAGGTTGTGTCGGGACTCCTGATGACATTTTGAGACAATTTATACAACTACAGCACCAGAAATGTGCTGCTGAAGCAAGTCCGTTTTTTTGAATTTTTTGTAAGGGTCCCGCCTTACGAAATTTTAGCAAAATTTTTTTTTCGTAAACGATGCATTTTCTTCTATTTTTAGGTTGTGTCGGGACTCCTGATGACATTTTGAGACATTTTATACAACTACAGCACCTGAAATGTGCTGCTGAAGCAAGTCCGTTTTTTTGAATTTTTTGTAAGGGTCCCGCCTTACGAAATTTTAGCAAAAAATGTTTTCCGTAAACTATGCATTTTTTTCTATTTTTAGGTTGTGTCGGGACTCCTGTTGACATTTTGAGACATTTTATACAACTACAGCACCAGAAATGTGCTGCTGAAGCAAGTCCGTTTTTTTTAATTTTTTGTAAGGGTCCCGCCTTACGAAATTTTAGCAAAATTTTTTTTCATAAACGATGCATTTTATTCTATTTTTAGGTTGTGTCGGGACACCTGATGACGTTTTGAGACATTTTATACAACTACAGCAGCAGAAATGTGCTGCTGAAGCAAGTCCGTTTTTTTGAATTTTTTGTAAGGGTCCCGCCTTACGAAATTTTAGCAAAATCTTTTTTCGTAAACGATGCATTTTATTCTATTTTTAGGTTGTGTCGGGACTCCTGATGACGTTTTGAAACATTTTATACAACTACAGCAGCAGAAATGTGCTGCTGAAGCAAGTCCGTTTTTTTGAATTTTTTGTAAGGGTCCCGCCTTACGAAATTTTAGCAAAAAATGTTTTCCGTAAACTATGCATTTTTTTCTATTTTTAGGTTGTGTCGGGACACCTGATGACGTTTTGAGACATTTTATACAACTACAGCACCAGAAATGTGCTGCTGAAGCAAGTCCGTTTTTTTGAATTTTTTGTAAGGGTCCCGCCTTACGAAATTTTAGCAAATTTTTTTTTTCGTAAACGATGCATTTTCTTCTATTTTTAGGTTGTGTCGGGACTCCTGATGACATTTTGAGACATTTTATACAACTACAGCAGCAGAAATGTGCTGCTGAAGCAAGTCCGTTTTTTTGAATTTTTTGTAAGGGTCCCGCCTTACGAAATTTTAGCAAAAAATGTTTTCCGTAAACTATGCATTTTTTTCTATTTTTAGGTTGTGTCGGGACACCTGATGACGTTTTGAGACATTTTATACAACTACAGCACCAGAAATGTGCTGCTGAAGCAAGTCCGTTTTTTTGAATTTTTTGTAAGGGTCCCGCCTTACGAAATTTTAGCAAAAATTTTTTTCATAAACGATGCATTTTATTCTATTTTTAGGTTGTGTCGGGACTCCTGATGACGTTTTGAAACATTTTATACAACTACAGCATCAGAAATGTGCTGCTGAAGCAAGTCCGTTTTTTTGAATTTTTTGTAAGGGTCCCGCCTTACGAAATTTTAGCAAAATTTTTTTTCGTAAACGATGCATTTTCTTCTATTTTTAGGTTGTGTCGGGACTCCTGATGACGTTTTGAAACATTTTATACAACTACAGCATCAGAAATGTGCTGCTGAAGCAAGTCCGTTTTTTTGAATTTTTTGTAAGGGTCCCGCCTTACGAAATTTTAGCAACATTTTTTTTTCGTAAACGATGCATTTTCTTCTATTTTTAGGTTGTGTCGGGACTCCTGTTGACATTTTGAGACATTTTATACAACTACAGCACCAGAAATGTGCTGCTGAAGCAAGTCCGTTTTTTTGAATTTTTTGTAAGGGTCCCGCCTTACGAAATTTTAGCAAATTTCTTTTTTCGCAAACGATGCATTTTCTTCTATTTTTAGGTTGTGTCGGGACTCCTGATGACATTTTGAGACATTTTATACAACTACAGCACCAGAAATGTGCTGCTGAAGCAAGTCCGTTTTTTTGAATTTTTTGTAAGGATCCCGCCTTACGAAATTTTAGCAAAATTGTTTTTTCGTAAACGATGCATTTTATTCTATTTTTAGGTTGTGTCGGTACTCCTGATGACATTTTGAGACATTTTATACAACTACAGCACCAGAAATGTGCTGCTGAAGCAAGTCCGTTTTTTTGAATTTTTTGTAAGGGTCCCGCCTTACGAAATTTTAGCAAAAAATGTTTTCCGTAAACTATGCATTTTTTTCTCTTTTTAGGTTGTGTCGGGACACCTGATGACGTTTTGAGACATTTTATACAACTACAGCACCAGAAATGTGCTGCTGAAGCAAGTCCGTTTTTTTGAATTTTTTGTAAGGGTCCCGCCTTACGAAATTTTAGCAAAATTTTTTTACGTAAACGATGCATTTTATTCTATTTTTAGGTTGTGTCGGGACACCTGATGACATTTTGAAACATTTTATACAACTACAGCAGCAGAAATGTGCTGCTGAAGCAAGTCCGTTTTTTTGAATTTTTTGTAAGGGTCCCGCCTTACGAAATTTTAGCAAAATTTTTTTTCGTAAACGATGCATTTTATTCTATTTTTAGGTTGTGTCGGGACACCTGATGACGTTTTGAGACATTTTATACAACTACAGCACAAGAAATGTGCTGCTGAAGCAAGTCCGTTTTTTTGAATTTTTTGTAAGGGTCCCGCCTTACGAAATTTTAGCAAAAATTTTTTTTCGTAAACGATGCATTTTCTTCTATTTTTAGGTTGTGTCGGGACACCTGATGACGTTTTGAGACATTTTATACAACTACAGCAGCAAAAATGTGCTGCTGAAGCAAGTCCGTTTTTTTGAATTTTTTGTAAGGGTCCCGCCTTACGAAATTTTAGCAAAAAACGTTTTCCGTAAACTATGCATTTTTTTCTATTTTTAGGTTGTGTCGGGACACCTGATGACGTTTTGAGACATTTTATACAACTACAGCACCAGAAATGTGCTGCTGAAGCAAGTCCGTTTTTTTGAATTTTTTGTAAGGGTCCCGCCTTACGAAATTTTTGCAAAAAATGTTTTCCGTAAACTATGCATTTTTTTCTATTTTTAGGTTGTGTCGGGACACCTGATGACGTTTTGAGGCATTTTATACAACTACAGCAGCAGAAATGTGCTGCTGAAGCAAGTCCGTTTTTTTGAATTTTTTGTAAGGGTCCCGCCTTACGAAATTTTAGCAAAAAATGTTTTCCGTAAACTATGCATTTTTTTCTATTTTTAGGTTGTGTCGGGACTCCTGATGACATTTTGAGACATTTTATACAACTACAGCAGCAGAAATGTGCTGCTGAAGCAAGTCCGTTTTTTTGAATTTTTTGTAAGGGTCCCGCCTTACGAAATTTTAGCAAAAAATGTTTTCCGTAAACTATGCATTTTTTTCTATTTTTAGGTTGTGTCGGGACACCTGATGACGTTTTGAGACATTTTATACAACTACAGCACCAGAAATGTGCTGCTGAAGCAAGTCCGTTTTTTTGAATTTTTTGTAAGGGTCCCGCCTTACGAAATTTTAGCAAAATTTTTTTTTCGTAAACGATGCATTTTCTTCTATTTTTAGGTTGTGTCGGGACACCTGATGACGTTTTGAGACATTTTATACAACTACAGCACCAGAAATGTGCTGCTGAAGCAAGTCCGTTTTTTTGAATTTTTTGTAAGGGTCCCGCCTTACGAAATTTTAGCGAAAAATGTTTTCCGTAAACTATGCATTTTTTTCTATTTTTAGGTTGTGTCGGGACTCCTGTTGACATTTTGAGACATTTTATACAACTACAGCAGCAGAAATGTGCTGCTGAAGCAAGTCCGTTTTTTTGAATTTTTTGTAAGGGTCCCGCCTTACGAAATTTTAGCAAAAAATGTTTTCCGTAAACTATGCATTTTTTTCTATTTTTAGGTTGTGTCGGGACACCTGATGACGTTTTGAGACATTTTATACAACTACAGCACAAGAAATGTGCTGCTGAAGCAAGTCCGTTTTTTTGAATTTTTTGTAAGGGTCCCGCCTTACGAAATTTTAGCAAAAATTTTTTTTCGTAAACGATGCATTTTCTTCTATTTTTAGGTTGTGTCGGGACACCTGATGACGTTTTGAGACATTTTATACAACTACAGCAGCAAAAATGTGCTGCTGAAGCAAGTCCGTTTTTTTGAATTTTTTGTAAGGGTCCCGCCTTACGAAATTTTAGCAAAAAACGTTTTCCGTAAACTATGCATTTTTTTCTATTTTTAGGTTGTGTCGGGACACCTGATGACGTTTTGAGACATTTTATACAACTACAGCACCAGAAATGTGCTGCTGAAGCAAGTCCGTTTTTTTGAATTTTTTGTAAGGGTCCCGCCTTACGAAATTTTAGCAACATTTTTTTTTCGTAAACGATGCATTTTCTTCTATTTTTAGGTTGTGTCGGGACTCCTGATGACATTTTGAGACATTTTATACAACTACAGCACCAGAAATGTGCTGCTGAAGCAAGTCCGTTTTTTTGAATTTTTTGTAAGGGTCCCGCCTTACGAAATTTTAGCAAATTTTTTTTTTCGCAAACGATGCATTTTCTTCTATTTTTAGGTTGTGTAGGGACTCCTGATTACATTTTGAGACATTTTATACAACTACAGCACCAGAAATGTGCTGCTGAAGCAAGTCCGTTTTTTTGAATTTTTGGTAAGGATCCCGCCTTACGAAATTTTAGCAAAATTGTTTTTTCGTAAACGATGCATTTTCTTCTATTTTTAGGTTGTGTCGGGACACCTGATGACATTTTGAGACATTTTATACAACTACAGCACCAGAAATGTGCTGCTGAAGCAAGTCCGTTTTTTTGAATTTTTTGTAAGGGTCCCTCCTTACGAAATTTTAGCAACATTTTTTTTTCGTAAACGATGCATTTTCTTCTATTTTTAGGTTGTGTCGGTACTCCTGATGACATTTTGAGACATTTTATACAACTACAGCACCAGAAATGTGCTGCTGAAGCAAGTCCGTTTTTTTGAATTTTTTGTAAGGGTCCCGCCTTACGAAATTTTAGCAAAATTTTTTTTCGTAAACGATGCATTTTATTCTATTTTTAGGTTGTGTCGGGACTCCTGATGACGTTTTGAAACATTTTATACAACTACAGCATCAGAAATGTGCTGCTGAAGCAAGTCCGTTTTTTTGAATTTTTTGTAAGGGTCCCGCCTTACGAAATTTTAGCAAAATTTTTTTTTCGTAAACGATGCATTTTCTTCTATTTTTAGGTTGTGTCGGGACACCTGATGACGTTTTGAAACATTTTATACAACTACAGCAGCAGAAATGTGCTGCTGAAGCAAGTCCGTTTTTTTGAATTTTTTGTAAGGGTCCCGCCTTACGAAATTTTGGCAAAATTTTTTTTCGTAAACGATGCATTTTATTCTATTTTTAGGTTGTGTCGGGACACCTGATGACGTTTTGAGACATTTTATACAACTACAGCACAAGAAATGTGCTGCTGAAGCAAGTCCGTTTTTTTGAATTTTTTGTAAGGGTCCCACCTTACGAAATTTTAGCAAACATTTTTTTCCGTAAACGATGCATTTTATTCTATTTTTAGGTTGTGTCGGGACACCTGATGACGTTTTGAGACATTTTATACAACTACAGCAGCAGAAATGTGCTGCTGAAGCAAGTCCGTTTTTTTGAATTTTTTGTAAGGATCCCGCCTTACGAAATTTTAGCAACATTTTTTTTTCGTAAACGATGCATTTTCTTCTATTTTTAGGTTGTGTCGGGACTCCTGATGACATTTTGAAACATTTTATACAACTACAGCAGCAGAAATGTGCTGCTGAAGCAAGTCCGTTTTTTTGAATTTTTTGTAAGGGTCCCGCCTTACGAAATTTTAGCAAAAAATGTTTTTCGTGAACGATGCATTTTCTTCTATTTTTAGGTTGTGTCGGGACACCTGATGACGTTTTGAGACATTTTATACAACTACAGCAGCAGAAATGTGCTGCTGAAGCAAGTCCGTTTTTTTAAATTTTTTGTAAGGGTCCCGCCTTACGAAATTTTAGCAAAATTGTTTTTTTCGTAAACGATGCATTTTCTTCTGTTTTTAGGTTGTGTCGGGACTCCTGATGACGTTTTGAGACATTTTATACAACTACAGCACCAGAAATGTGCTGCTGAAGCAAGTCCGTTTTTTTAGATTTTTTGTAAGGGTCCCGCCTTACGAAATTTTAGCAAAATTTTTTTTCGTAAATGATGCATTTTATTCTATTTTTAGGTTGTGTCGGGACTCCTGATGACGTTTTGAAACATTTTATACAACTACAGCAGCAGAAATGTGCTGCTGAAGCAAGTCCGTTTTTCTGAATTTTTTGTAAGGGTCCCGCCTTACGAAATTTTAGCAAAAAATTTTTTTCGTAAACGATGCATTTTCTTCTATTTTTAGGTTGTGTCGGGACACCTGATGACGTTTTGAGACATTTTATACAACTACAGCAGCAGAAATGTGCTGCTGAAGCAAGTCCGTTTTTTTGAATTTTTTGTAAGGGTCCCGCCTTACGAAATTTTAGCAAAAAATGTTTTTCGTAAACTATGCATTTTTTTTCTATTTTTAGGTTGTGTCGGGACACCTGATGACGTTTTGAGACATTTTATACAACTACAGCACCAGAAATGTGCTGCTGAAGCAAGTCCGTTTTTTTGAATTTTTTGTAAGGGTCCCGCCTTACGAAATTTTAGCAAAATATGTTTTCCGTAAACTATGCATTTTCTTCTATTTTTAGGTTGTGTCGGGACTCCTGATGACGTTTTGAAACATTTTATACAACTACAGCATCAGAAATGTGCTGCTGAAGCAAGTCCGTTTTTTTGAATTTTTTGTAAGGGTCCCGCCTTACGAAATTTTAGCAAACATTTTTTTTCGTAAACGATGCATTTTCTTCTATTTTTAGGTTGTGTCGGGACTCCTGATGACATTTTGAGACATTTTATACAACTACAGCACCAGAAATGTGCTGCTGAAGCAAGTCCGTTTTTTTGAATTTTTTGTAAGGGTCCCGCCTTACGAAATTTTAGCAAAATTGTTTTTTTGTAAACGATGCATTTTTTTCTATTTTTAGGTTGTGTCGGGACACCTGATGACGTTTTGAGACATTTTATACAACTACAGCACCAGAAATGTGCTGCTGAAGCAAGTCCGTTTTTTTGAATTTTTTGTAAGGGTCCCGCCTTACGAAATTTTAGCAAATTTTTTTTTTCGTAAACGATGCATTTTCTTCTATTTTTAGGTTGTGTCGGGACTCCTGATGACATTTTGAGACATTTTATACAACTACAGCACCTGAAATGTGCTGCTGAAGCAAGTCCGTTTTTTTGAATTTTTTGTAAGGGTCCCGCCTTACGAAATTTTAGCAAAAAATGTTTTCCGTAAACGATGCATTTTTTTCTATTTTTAGGTTGTGTCGGGACTCCTGATGACATTTTGAGACATTTTATACAACTACAGCAGCAGAAATGTGCTGCTGAAGCAAGTCCGTTTTTTTGAATTTTTTGTAAGGGTCCCGCCTTACGAAATTTTAGCAAAAAATGTTTTCCGTATACTATGCATTTTTTTCTATTTTTAGGTTGTGTCGGGACACCTGATGACGTTTTGAGACATTTTATACAACTACAGCAGCAGAAATGTGCTGCTGAAGCAAGTCCGTTTTTTTGAATTTTTTGTAAGGGTCCCGCCTTACGAAATTTTAGCAAATTTTTTTTTTCGTAAACGATGCATTTTCTTCTATTTTTAGGTTGTGTCGGGACTCCTGATGACATTTTGAAACATTTTATACAACTACAGCAGCAGAAATGTGCTGCTGAAGCAAGTCCGTTTTTCTGAATTTTTTGTAAGGGTCCCGCCTTACGAAATTTTAGCAAAAATTTTTTTTCGTAAACGATGCATTTTCTTCTATTTTTAGGTTGTGTCGGGACTCCTGATGACGTTTTGAGAGATTTTATACAACTACAGCAGCAGAAATGTGCTGCTGAAGCAAGTCCGTTTTTTTGAATTTTTTGTAAGGGTCCCGCCTTACGAAATTTTAGCAAAATTTTTTTTCGTAAACGATGCATTTTATTCTATTTTTAAGTTGTGTCGGGACACCTGATGACGTTTTGAAACATTTCATACAACTACAGCAGCAGAAATGTGCTGCTGAAGCAAGTCCGTTTTTTTGAATTTTTTGTAAGGGTCCCGCCTTACAAATTTTTAGCAAAATATTTTTTCCGTAAACTATGCATTTTCTTCTATTTTTAGGTTGTGTCGGGACTCCTGATGACGTTTTGAGACATTTTATACAACTACAGCACCAGAAATGTGCTGCTGAAGCAAGTCCGTTTTTTTGAATTTTTTGTAAGGGTCCCGCCTTACGAAATTTTAGCAAAAAATGTTTTCCGTAAACGATGCATTTTCTTCTATTTTTAAGTTGTGTCGGGACACCTGATGACGTTTTGAGACATTTTATACAACTACAGCAGCAGAAATGTGCTGCTGAAGCAAGTCCGTTTTTTTGAATTTTTTGTAAGGGTCCCGCCTTACGAAATTTTAGCAAATTTTTTTTTTCGTAAACGATGCATTTTCTTCTATTTTTAGGTTGTGTCGGGACTCCTGATGACATTTTGAGACATTTTATACAACTACAGCACCTGAAATGTGCTGCTGAAGCAAGTCCGTTTTTTTGAATTTTTTGTAAGGGTCCCGCCTTACGAAATTTTAGCAAAAAATGTTTTCCGTAAACGATGCATTTTTTTCTATTTTTAGGTTGTGTCGGGACTCCTGATGACGTTTTGAAACATTTTATACAACTACAGCATCAGAAATGTGCTGCTGAAGCAAGTCCGTTTTTTTGAATTTTTTGTAAGGGTCCCGCCTTACGAAATTTTAGCAAAATTTTTTTTCGTAAACGATGCATTTTCTTCTATTTTTAGGTTGTGTCGGGACTCCTGATGACATTTTGAGACATTCTATACAACTACAGCACCTGAAATGTGCTGCTGAAGCAAGTCCGTTTTTTTGAATTTTTTGTAAGGGTCCCGCCTTACGAAATTTTAGCAACATTTTTTTTTCGTAAACGATGCATTTTATTCTATTTTTAGGTTGTGTCGGGACTCCTGATGACATTTTGAGACATTTTATACAACTACAGCAGCACAAATGTGCTGCTGAAGCAAGTCCGTTTTTTTGAATTTTTTGTAAGGGTCCCGCCTTACGAAATTTTAGCAAAAAATGTTTTCCGTAAACTATGCATTTTTTTCTATTTTTAGGTTGTGTCGGGACTCCTGATGACGTTTTGAGACATTTTATACAACTACAGCACCAGAAATGTGCTGCTGAAGCAAGTCCGTTTTTTTGAATTTTTTGTAAGGGTCCCGCCTTACGAAATTTTAGCAAAATTTTTTTACGTAAACGATGCATTTTATTCTATTTTTAGGTTGTGTCGGGACACCTGATGACGTTTTGAAACATTTTATACAACTACAGCAGCAGAAATGTGCTGCTGAAGCAAGTCCGTTTTTTTGAATTTTTTGTAAGGGTCCCGCCTTACGAAATTTTAGCAAAAATTTTTTTCGTAAACGATGCATTTTATTCTATTTTTAGGTTGTGTCGGGACACCTGATGACGTTTTGAGACATTTTATACAACTACAGCACAAGAAATGTGCTGCTGAAGCAAGTCCGTTTTTTTGAATTTTTTGTAAGGGTCCCACCTTACGAAATTTTAGCAAACATTTTTTTCCGTAAACGATGCATTTTATTCTATTTTTAGGTTGTGTCGGGACACCTGATGACGTTTTGAGACATTTTATACAACTACAGCAGCAGAAATGTGCTGCTGAAGCAAGTCCGTTTTTTTGAATTTTTTGTAAGGGTCCCGCCTTACGAAATTTTAGCAAAATTGTTTTTTTCGTAAACGATGCATTTTCTTCTATTTTTAGGTTGTGTCGGGACTCCTGATGACATTTTGAGACATTTTATACAACTACAGCACCAGAAATGTGCTGCTGAAGCAAGTCCGTTTTTTTGAATTTTTTGTAAGGGTCCCACCTTACAAATTTTTAGCAAAATATTTTTTCCGTAAACTATGCATTTTCTTCTATTTTTAGGTTGTGTCGGGACACCTGATGACGTTTTGAGAGATTTTATACAACTACAGCAGCAGAAATGTGCTGCTGAAGCAAGTCCGTTTTTTTGAATTTTTTGTAAGGGTCCCGCCTTACGAAATTTTAGCAAAATTTTTTTTCGTAAATGATGCATTTTATTCTATTTTTAGGTTGTGTCGGGACTCCTGATGACGTTTTGAAACATTTTATACAACTACAGCAGCAGAAATGTGCTGCTGAAACAAGTCCGTTTTTCTGAATTTTTTGTAAGGGTCCCGCCTTACGAAATTTTAGCAAAAATTTTTTTTCGTAAACGATGCATTTTCTTCTATTTTTAGGTTGTGTCGGGACTCCTGATGACATTTTGAGACATTTTATACAACTACAGCACCAGAAATGTGCTGCTGAAGCAAGTCCGTTTTTTTGAATTTTTTGTAAGGGTCCCGCCTTACGAAATTTTAGCAAAATTGTTTTTTTGTAAACGATGCATTTTTTTCTATTTTTAGGTTGTGTCGGGACACCTGATGACGTTTTGAGACATTTTATACAACTACAGCACCAGAAATGTGCTGCTGAAGCAAGTCCGTTTTTTTGAATTTTTTGTAAGGGTCCCGCCTTACGAAATTTTAGCAAATTTTTTTTTTCGTAAACGATGCATTTTCTTCTATTTTTAGGTTGTGTCGGGACTCCTGATGACATTTTGAGACATTTTATACAACTACAGCACCAGAAATGTGCTGCTGAAGCAAGTCCGTTTTTTTTAATTTTTTGTAAGGGTTCCGCCTTACGAAATTTTAGCAAAAAATGTTTTCCGTAAACTATGCATTTTTTTCTATTTTTAGGTTGTGTCGGGACACCTGATGACGTTTTGAGACATTTTATACAACTACAGCAGCAGAAATGTGCTGCTGAAGCAAGTCCGTTTTTTTGAATTTTTTGTAAGGGTCCCGCCTTACGAAATTTTAGCAAAATTTTTTTTCGTAAACGATGCATTTTATTCTATTTTTAAGTTGTGTCGGGACACCTGATGACGTTTTGAAACATTTTATACAACTACAGCAGCAGAAATGTGCTGCTGAAGCAAGTCCGTTTTTTTGAATTTTTTGTAAGGGTCCCGCCTTACGAAATTTTAGCAAAAAATGTTTTCCGTAAACGATGCATTTTTTTCTATATTTAGGTTGTGTCAGGACACCTGATGACGTTTTGAGACATTTTATACAACTACAGCATCAGAAATGTGCTGCTGAAGCAAGTCCGTTTTTTTGAATTTTTTGTAAGGGTCCCGCCTTACGAAATTTTAGCAACATTTTTTTTCGTAAACGATGCATTTTATTCTATTTTTAGGTTGTGTCGGGACACCTGATGACGTTTTGAGACATTTTATACAACTACAGCAGCAGAAATGTGCTGCTGAAGCAAGTCCGTTTTATTGAATTTTTTTGTAAGGGTCCCGCCTTACGAAATTTTAGCAAAAATTTTTTTTCATAAACGATGCATTTTCTTCTATTTTTAGGTTGTGTCGGGACTCCTGATGACATTTTGAGACATTTTATACAACTACAGCAGCAGAAATGTGCTGCTGAAGCAAGTCCGTTTTTTTGAATTTTTTGTTAGGGTCCCGCCTTACGAAATTTTAGCAAAAAATGTTTTCCGTAAACTATGCATTTTTTTTCTATTTTTAGGTTGTGTCGGGACACCTGATGACGTTTTGAGACATTTTATACAACTACAGCAGCAGAAATGTGCTGCTGAAGCAAGTCCGTTTTTTTGAATTTTTTGTAAGGGTCCCGCCTTACGAAATTTTAGCAAACATTTTTTTCCGTAAACGATGCATTTTCTTCTATTTTCAGGTTGTGTCGGGACACCTGATGACGTTTTGAGACATTTTATACAACTACAGCAGCAGAAATGTGCTGCTGAAGCAAGTCCGTTTTTTTGAATTTTTTGTAAGGGTCCCCGCCTTACAAAATTTTAGCAACATTTTTTTTCGTAAACGATGCATTTTCTTCTGTATTTAGGTTGTGTCGGGACACCTGATGACGTTTTGAGACATTTTATACAACTACAGCAGCAGAAATGTGCTGCTGAAGCAAGTCCGTTTTTTTGAATTTTTTGTAAGGGTCCCGCCTTACAAAATTTTAGCAACATTTTTTTTCGTAAACGATGCATTTTATTCTATTTTTAGGTTGTGTCGGGACTCCTGATGACGTTTTGAAACATTTTATACAACTACAGCATCAGAAATGTGCTGCTGAAGCAAGTCCGTTTTTTTGAATTTTTTGTAAGGGTCCAGCCTTACGAAATTTTAGCAACATTTTTTTTTCGTAAACGATGCATTTTCTTCTATTTTTAGGTTTTGTCGGGACTCCTGATGACGTTTTGAAACATTTTATACAACTACAGCATCAGAAATGTGCTGCTGAAGCAAGTCCGTTTTTTTGAATTTTTTGTTAGGGTCCCGCCTTACGAAATTTTAGCAAAAAATGTTTTCCGTAAACTATGCATTTTTTTCTATATTTAGGTTGTGTCAGGACACCTGATGACGTTTTGAGACATTTTATACAACTACAGCATCAGAAATGTGCTGCTGAAGCAAGTCCGTTTTTTTGAATTTTTTGTAAGGGTCCCGCCTTACGAAATTTTAGCAAAATTTTTTTTCGTAAACGATGCATTTTATTCTATTTTTAGGTTGTGTCGGGACACCTGATGACGTTTTGAGACATTTTATACAACTACAGCAGCAGAAATGTGCTGCTGAAGCAAGTCCGTTTTATTGAATTTTTTTGTAAGGGTCCCGCCTTACGAAATTTTAGCAAAAATTTTTTTTCATAAACGATGCATTTTCTTCTATTTTTAGGTTGTGTCGGGACTCCTGATGACATT
The DNA here is from genome assembly GCF_033978685.3 of Nerophis lumbriciformis. Taxonomy (NCBI): domain Eukaryota; kingdom Metazoa; phylum Chordata; class Actinopteri; order Syngnathiformes; family Syngnathidae; genus Nerophis; species Nerophis lumbriciformis. The sequence continues at coordinate 25,326,077 of NC_084584.2, read as the reverse complement.
TTGAGACATTTTATACAACTACAGCACCTGAAATGTGCTGCTGAAGCAAGTCCGTTTTTGTGAATTTTTTGTTAGGGTCCCGCCTTACGAAATTTTAGCAAAAAATGTTTTCCGTAAACTATGCATTTTTTTCTATTTTTAGGTTGTGTCGGGACACCTGATGACGTTTTGAGACATTTTATACAACTACAGCACCAGAAATGTGCTGCTGAAGCAAGTCCGTTTTTTTGAATTTTTTGTAAGGGTCCCGCCTTTCGAAATTTTAGCAACATTTTTTTTTCGTAAACGATGCATTTTATTCTATTTTTAGGTTGTGTCGGGACTCCTGATGACGTTTTGAAACATTTTATACAACTACAGCATCAGAAATGTGCTGCTGAAGCAAGTCCGTTTTTTTGAATTTTTTGTTAGGGTCCCGCCTTACGAAATTTTAGCAAAAAATGTTGTCCGTAAACTATGCATTTTTTTTCTATTTTTAGGTTGTGTCGGGACTCCTGATGACGTTTTGAGACATTTTATACAACTACAGCAGCAGAAATGTGCTGCTGAAGCAAGTCCGTTTTTGTGAATTTTTTGTTAGGGTCCCGCCTTACGAAATTTTAGCAAAAAATGTTTTCCGTAAACTATGCATTTTTTTCTATTTTTAGGTTGTGTCGGGACACCTGATGACGTTTTGAGACATTTTATACAACTACAGCATCAGAAATGTGCTGCTGAAGCAAGTCCGTTTTTTTGAATTTTTTGTTAGGGTCCCGCCTTACGAAATTTTAGCAAAAAATGTTGTCCGTAAACTATGCATTTTCTTCTATTTTTAGGTTGTGTCGGGACACCTGATGACATTTTGAAACATTTTATACAACTACAGCAGCAGAAATGTGCTGCTGAAGCAAGTCCGTTTTTTTGAATTTTTTGTAAGGGTCCCGCCTTACGAAATTTTAGCAAAAATTTTTTTCGTAAACGATGCATTTTATTCTATTTTGAGGTTGTGTCGGGACTCCTGATGACGTTTTGAAACATTTTATACAACTACAGCATCAGAAATGTGCTGCTGAAGCAAGTCCGTTTTTTTGAATTTTTTGTAAGGGTCCCGCCTTACGAAATTTTAGCAAAATTTTTTTTCGTAAACGATGCATTTTATTCTATTTTTAGGTTGTGTCGGGACTCCTGATGACGTTTTGAAACATTTTATACAACTACAGCATCAGAAATGTGCTGCTGAAGCAAGTCCGTTTTTTTGAATTTTTTGTAAGGGTCCCGCCTTACGAAATTTTAGCAAAAAATTCTTTCCGTAAACTATGCATTTTTTTCTATTTTTAGGTTGTGTCGGGACACCTGATGACGTTTTGAGACATTTTATACAACTACAGCACCAGAAATGTGCTGCTGAAGCAAGTCCGTTTTTTTGAATTTTTTGTAAGGGTCCCGCCTTACGAAATTTTAGCAAAATTTTTTTTCGTAAACGATGCATTTTATTCTATTTTAAGGTTGTGTCGGGACTCCTGATGACATTTTGAGACATTTTATACAACTACAGCACCTGAAATGTGCTGCTGAAGCAAATCCGTTTTTTTGAATTTTTTGTAAGGGTCCCGCCTTACGAAATTTTAGCAAAAAATGTTTTCCGTAAACTATGCATTTTTTTCTATTTTTAGGTTGTGTCGGGACACCTGATGACGTTTTGAGACATTTTATACAACTACAGCAGCAGAAATATGCTGCTGAAGCAAGTCCGTTTTTTTGAATTTTTTGTAAGGGTCCCGCCTTACGAAATTTTAGCAAAATTTTTTTTTCGTAAACGATGCATTTTCTTCTATTTTTAGGTTGTGTCGGGACACCTGATGACATTTTGAAACATTTTATACAACTACAGCACCAGAAATGTGCTGCTGAAGCAAGTCCGTTTTTTTGAATTTTTTGTAAAGGTCCCGCCTTACGAAATTTTAGCAAAATTTTTTTTTCGTAAACGATGCATTTTATTCTATTTTTAGGTTGTGTCGGGACTCCTGATGACATTTTGAGACATTTTATACAACTACATTAGCAGAAATGTGCTGCTGAAGCAAGTCCGTTTTTTTGAATTTTTTGTAAGGGTCCCGCCTTACAAATTTTTAGCAAAATATTTTTTCCGTAAACTATGCATTTTCTTCTGTTTTTAGGTTGTGTCGGGACACCTGATGACGTTTTGAGACATTTTATACAACTACAGCACCAGAAATGTGCTGCTGAAGCAAGTCCGTTTTTTTGAATTTTTTGTAAGGGTCCCGCCTTACGAAATTTTAGCAAAATTTTTTTTCGTAAACGATGCATTTTATTCTATTTTTAGGTTGTGTCGGGACACCTGATGACGTTTTGAGACATTTTATACAACTACAGCAGCCGAAATGTGCTGCTGAAGCAAGTCCGTTTTTTTGAATTTTTTGTTAGGGTCCCGCCTTACGAAATTTTAGCAAAAAATGTTTTCCGTAAACTATGCATTTTTTTCTATTTTTAGGTTGTGTCGGGACACCTGATGACGTTTTGAGACATTTTATACAACTACAGCACCAGAAATGTGCTGCTGAAGCAAGTCCGTTTTTTTGAATTTTTTGTAAGGGTCCCGCCTTACGAAATTTTAGCAAAATTTTTTTTTCGTAAACGATGCATTTTTTTCTATTTTTAGGTTGTGTCGGGACTCCTGATGACATTTTGAGACATTTTATACAACTACAGCAGCAGAAATGTGCTGCTGAAGCAAGTCCGTTTTTTTGAATTTTTTGTAAGGGTCCCGCCTTACGAAATTTTAGCAATTTTTTTTTTTCGTAAACGATGCATTTTCTTTTATTTTTAGGTTGTGTCGGGACTCCTGATGACATTTTGAGACATTTTATACAACTACAGCACCTGAAATGTGCTGCTGAAGCAAGTCCGTTTTTTTGAATTTTTTGTAAGGGTCCCGCCTTACGAAATTTTAGCAAAAAATGTTTTCCGTAAACTATGCATTTTTTTCTATTTTTAGGTTGTGTCGGGACTCCTGATGACATTTTTAAACATTTTATACAACTACAGCAGCAGAACTGTGCTGCTGAAGCAAGTCCGTTTTTTTGAATTTTTTGTAAGGGTCCCGCCTTACGAAATTTTAGCAAAAAATGTTTTCCGTAAACTATGCATTTTTTTCTATTTTTAGGTTGTGTCGGGACTCCTGATGACGTTTTGAGACATTTTATACAACTACAGCACCAGAAATGTGCTGCTGAAGCAAGTCCGTTTTTTTGAATTTTTTGTAAGGGTCCCGCCTTACGAAATTTTAGCAAAATTTTTTTTCGTAAACGATGCATTTTATTCTATTTTTAGGTTGTGTCGGGACACCTGATGACATTTTGAGACATTTTATACAACTACAGCACCTGAAATGTGCTGCTGAAGCAAGTCCGTTTTTTTGAATTTTTTGTAAGGGTCCCGCCTTACGAAATTTTAGCAAAAATTTTTTTTCGTAAACGATGCATTTTCTTCTATTTTTAGGTTGTGTCGGGACACCTGATGACGTTTTGAGACATTTTATACAACTACAGCAGCCGAAATGTGCTGCTGAAGCAAGTCCGTTTTTTTGAATTTTTTGTTAGGGTCCCGCCTTACGAAATTTTAGCAAAAAATGTTTTCCGTAAACTATGCATTTTTTTCTATTTTTAGGTTGTGTCGGGACACCTGATGACGTTTTGAGACATTTTATACAACTACAGCACCTGAAATGTGCTGCTGAAGCAAGTCCGTTTTTTTGAATTTTTTGTAAGGGTCCCGCCTTACGAAATTTTAGCAAAAAATGTTTTCCGTAAACTATGCATTTTTTTCTATTTTTAGGTTGTGTCGGGACTCCTGATGACATTTTGAAACATTTTATACAACTACAGCACAAGAAATGTGCTGCTGAAGCAAGTCCGTTTTTTTGAATTTTTTGTAAGGGTCCCGCCTTACGAAATTTTAGCAAAATTTTTTTTTTCGTAAACGATGCATTTTATTCTATTTTTAGGTTGTGTCGGGACACCTGATGACGTTTTGAAACATTTTATACAACTACAGCATCAGAAATGTGCTGCTGAAGCAAGTCCGTTTTTTTGAATTTTTTGTAAGGGTCCCACCTTACGAAATTTTAGCAAAAAATGTTTTCCGTAAACTATGCATTTTTTTCTATTTTTAGGTTGTGTCGGGACTCCTGATGACATTTTGAAACATTTTATACAACTACAGCAGCAGAACTGCGCTGCTGAAGCAAGTCCGTTTTTTTGAATTTTTTGTAAGGGTCCCGCCTTACGAAATTTTAGCAAAAAAATGTTTCCGTAAACTATGCATTTTTTTCTATTTTTAGGTTGTGTCGGGACTCCTGATGACGTTTTGAGACATTTTATACAACTACAGCACCAGAAATGTGCTGCTGAAGCAAGTCCGTTTTTTTGAATTTTTTGTAAGGGTCCCGCCTTACGAAATTTTAGCAAAAATTTTTTTTCGTAAACGATGCATTTTCTTCTATTTTTAGGTTGTGTCCGGACTCCTGATGACATTTTGAGACATTTTATACAACTACAGCACAAGAAATGTGCTGCTGAAGCAAGTCCGTTTTTTTGAATTTTTTGTAAGGGTCCCGCCTTACGAAATTTTAGCAAAATTTTTTTTCGTAAACGATGCATTTTATTCTATTTTTAGGTTGTGTCGGGACTCCTGATGACGTTTTGAAACATTTTATACAACTACAGCATCAGAAATGTGCTGCTGAAGCAAGTCCGTTTTTTTAAATTTTTTGTAAGGGTCCCGCCTTACAAAATTTTAGCAACATTTTTTTTTTCGTAAACGATGCATTTTCTTCTATTTTTAGGTTGTGTCGGGACTCCTGATGACATTTTGAGACATTTTATACAACTACAGCAGCAGAAATGTGCTGCTGAAGCAAGTCCGTTTTTTTGAATTTTTTGTAAGGGTCCCGCCTTACGAAATTTTAGCAAAAAATGTTTTCCGTAAACTATGCATTTTTTTCTATTTTTAGGTTGTGTCGGGACACCTGATGACGTTTTGAGACATTTTATACAACTACAGCACCAGAAATGTGCTGCTGAAGCAAGTCCGTTTTTTTGAATTTTTTGTAAGGGTCCCGCCTTACGAAATTTTAGCAAAATTTTTTTTTCGTAAACGATGCATTTTTTTCTATTTTTAGGTTGTGTCGGGACTCCTGATGACATTTTGAGACATTTTATACAACTACAGCAGCAGAAATGTGCTGCTGAAGCAAGTCCGTTTTTTTGAATTTTTTGTAAGGGTCCCGCCTTACGAAATTTTAGCAATTTTTTTTTTTCGTAAACGATGCATTTTCTTTTATTTTTAGGTTGTGTCGGGACTCCTGATGACATTTTGAGACATTTTATACAACTACAGCACCTGAAATGTGCTGCTGAAGCAAGTCCGTTTTTTTGAATTTTTTGTAAGGGTCCCGCCTTATGAAATTTTAGCAAAAATTTTTTTTCGTAAACGATGCATTTTCTTCTATTTTTAGGTTGTGTCGGGACACCTGATGACGTTTTGAGACATTTTATACAACTACAGCAGCCGAAATGTGCTGCTGAAGCAAGTCCGTTTTTTTGAATTTTTTGTTAGGGTCCCGCCTTACGAAATTTTAGCAAAAAATGTTTTCCGTAAACTATGCATTTTTTTCTATTTTTAGGTTGTGTCGGGACACCTGATGACGTTTTGAGACATTTTATACAACTACAGCAGCAGAAATGTGCTGCTGAAGCAAGTCCGTTTTTTTGAATTTTTTGTAAGGGTCCCGCCTTACGAAATTTTAGCAAAAAATGTTTTCCGTAAACTATGCATTTTTTTCTATTTTTAGGTTGTGTCGGGACTCCTGATGACATTTTTAAACATTTTATACAACTACAGCAGCAGAACTGTGCTGCTGAAGCAAGTCCGTTTTTTTGAATTTTTTGTAAGGGTCCCGCCTTACGAAATTTTAGCAAAAAATGTTTTCCGTAAACTATGCATTTTTTTCTATTTTTAGGTTGTGTCGGGACTCCTGATGACGTTTTGAGACATTTTATACAACTACAGCACCAGAAATGTGCTGCTGAAGCAAGTCCGTTTTTTTGAATTTTTTGTAAGGGTCCCGCCTTACGAAATTTTAGCAAAATTTTTTTTCGTAAACGATGCATTTTATTCTATTTTTAGGTTGTGTCGGGACACCTGATGACATTTTGAGACATTTTATACAACTACAGCACCTGAAATGTGCTGCTGAAGCAAGTCCGTTTTTTTGAATTTTTTGTAAGGGTCCCGCCTTACGAAATTTTAGCAAAAATTTTTTTTCGTAAACGATGCATTTTCTTCTATTTTTAGGTTGTGTCGGGACACCTGATGACGTTTTGAGACATTTTATACAACTACAGCAGCCGAAATGTGCTGCTGAAGCAAGTCCGTTTTTTTGAATTTTTTGTTAGGGTCCCGCCTTACGAAATTTTAGCAAAAAATGTTTTCCGTAAACTATGCATTTTTTTCTATTTTTAGGTTGTGTCGGGACACCTGATGACGTTTTGAGACATTTTATACAACTACAGCACCTGAAATGTGCTGCTGAAGCAAGTCCGTTTTTTTGAATTTTTTGTAAGGGTCCCGCCTTACGAAATTTTAGCAAAAAATGTTTTCCGTAAACTATGCATTTTTTTCTATTTTTAGGTTGTGTCGGGACTCCTGATGACATTTTGAAACATTTTATACAACTACAGCACAAGAAATGTGCTGCTGAAGCAAGTCCGTTTTTTTGAATTTTTTGTAAGGGTCCCGCCTTACGAAATTTTAGCAAAATTTTTTTTTTCGTAAACGATGCATTTTATTCTATTTTTAGGTTGTGTCGGGACACCTGATGACGTTTTGAAACATTTTATACAACTACAGCATCAGAAATGTGCTGCTGAAGCAAGTCCGTTTTTTTGAATTTTTTGTAAGGGTCCCACCTTACGAAATTTTAGCAAAAAATGTTTTCCGTAAACTATGCATTTTTTTCTATTTTTAGGTTGTGTCGGGACTCCTGATGACATTTTGAAACATTTTATACAACTACAGCAGCAGAACTGCGCTGCTGAAGCAAGTCCGTTTTTTTGAATTTTTTGTAAGGGTCCCGCCTTACGAAATTTTAGCAAAAAAATGTTTCCGTAAACTATGCATTTTTTTCTATTTTTAGGTTGTGTCGGGACTCCTGATGACGTTTTGAGACATTTTATACAACTACAGCACCAGAAATGTGCTGCTGAAGCAAGTCCGTTTTTTTGAATTTTTTGTAAGGGTCCCGCCTTACGAAATTTTAGCAAAAATTTTTTTTCGTAAACGATGCATTTTCTTCTATTTTTAGGTTGTGTCCGGACTCCTGATGACATTTTGAGACATTTTATACAACTACAGCACAAGAAATGTGCTGCTGAAGCAAGTCCGTTTTTTTGAATTTTTTGTAAGGGTCCCGCCTTACGAAATTTTAGCAAAATTTTTTTTCGTAAACGATGCATTTTATTCTATTTTTAGGTTGTGTCGGGACTCCTGATGACGTTTTGAAACATTTTATACAACTACAGCATCAGAAATGTGCTGCTGAAGCAAGTCCGTTTTTTTAAATTTTTTGTAAGGGTCCCGCCTTACAAAATTTTAGCAACATTTTTTTTTTCGTAAACGATGCATTTTCTTCTATTTTTAGGTTGTGTCGGGACTCCTGATGACATTTTGAGACATTTTATACAACTACAGCAGCAGAAATGTGCTGCTGAAGCAAGTCCGTTTTTTTGAATTTTTTGTAAGGGTCCCGCCTTACGAAATTTTAGCAAAAAATGTTTTCCGTAAACTATGCATTTTTTTCTATTTTTAGGTTGTGTCGGGACACCTGATGACGTTTTGAGACATTTTATACAACTACAGCACCAGAAATGTGCTGCTGAAGCAAGTCCGTTTTTTTGAATTTTTTGTAAGGGTCCCGCCTTACGAAATTTTAGCAAAATTTTTTTTTCGTAAACGATGCATTTTTTTCTATTTTTAGGTTGTGTCGGGACTCCTGATGACATTTTGAGACATTTTATACAACTACAGCAGCAGAAATGTGCTGCTGAAGCAAGTCCGTTTTTTTGAATTTTTTGTAAGGGTCCCGCCTTACGAAATTTTAGCAATTTTTTTTTTTCGTAAACGATGCATTTTCTTTTATTTTTAGGTTGTGTCGGGACTCCTGATGACATTTTGAGACATTTTATACAACTACAGCACCTGAAATGTGCTGCTGAAGCAAGTCCGTTTTTTTGAATTTTTTGTAAGGGTCCCGCCTTATGAAATTTTAGCAAAAATTTTTTTTCGTAAACGATGCATTTTCTTCTATTTTTAGGTTGTGTCGGGACACCTGATGACGTTTTGAGACATTTTATACAACTACAGCAGCCGAAATGTGCTGCTGAAGCAAGTCCGTTTTTTTGAATTTTTTGTTAGGGTCCCGCCTTACGAAATTTTAGCAAAAAATGTTTTCCGTAAACTATGCATTTTTTTCTATTTTTAGGTTGTGTCGGGACACCTGATGACGTTTTGAGACATTTT